>NW_026059818.1:0-32488 GCF_023721935.1 Panthera uncia | reverse complement strand
TGTGTGTGTGTGTGTGTGTGTGTGTGTGTGTGTGTGTGTGTGTGTGTGATTCCTAATGGTAGAGCTCCCATCTGGGGTCCAGAGAACGCCCTTAGGATTCTTCCCCTTCTCTCAATACTCCAGCGACACTGCAGTCAGTTGATGATTCTCTGCCCACCTCACTGCAGGCGTAGCACGAGTTGTGCAGAGTGGAAATCCTGTCACTTCGGTTGGCTGTCTGAGCTACCTGAAGCTGAACAGCTGGATGTGACCCACTTTTCTTTTTAACCGAACTGAGTATATTCCTGGCACCTTTGCTTTTCTTTATCAGGTATGTAGCCTTAGTGAGAATATAAATTGCATCTTCGTTACTCGGGGGCCCTTTCCTTGTAGCTCCATTCCCATGGCTTGGAAGGGTCCCATACTGCCCAGTCTCATCTCTGCTCTTTCACTCTGCTGCGTGTAGCCTGAAGCCCATCAGTGACATTTAGGGCCCTGAAATGGGGCTACCCTTCCTGCTTCCCTACTCTGCCAGTTCTCCCCTAGCCGAAATATCCTACGAAATTAACTGTTTGTATCCTCTGGAAAAATATTAGAAACAGGATGTCTAGGAAATTCCTACCTTTCAAAAAAATGCAAATACCACTAAAGGGCTGATTGTACATTAAAGAAAAGTAAACGGTCTCAACTGTGGGAACGTGGGTCATTTTAATCTGATATTGCTCTCAACTCATTTCTGGCTAGGGCCATGGGTAAAATTTTTTCTTTACTTGCAAGGAAGATTAGCAGATCCTAGGAAAGCTAAGCGGTTTTAAAGAAAACAAAAGTGAGGGACTTGGTTCTCTGAAGGAAAAGGAGAAAGGGTCTTTAGGTGCTGAGACAGGTCTCAGACAGCTACATCACTGCCTATTTTGCTTGTGTGACAATCAAGTGGACATGTGTTGGGTGGAGACAAATACTTCTTTAGCAAAGAGGGACCCCAGTGAGGAGATTTGCAGGCTCTGGTACTCAGCTGTGTTCGTTACCCAGGGTTGCTGCCATAAATTACCAGACTTGGATTAAAACAAGAAATTCAGGGGTGCCTGGGTGACCTAGTCAGTTAAGAGTCCGACTTTGTCTTAGGTCATGATCTCACGGTTCATGAGTTTGAGCCCCACATCAGGCTCTGTGCTGACAGCTCAGAGCCTGGAGCCTGCTTTGGATTCTGTGTCTCCCTCTCTCTCTGCCCTCCCCTGCTCACGCTCTGTCTCTCTCTCTTTCTCTCTCAAAAATAAATAAACATTAAAAAAATTTTAAAAACCCAACAAGAGAAATTCATTCTTCGCAAATCTGGAGGCCAGAAGTCTGAAATGAAGGTGTCAGTAGGGCCACAGTTTGTCCAAAGGCTCTAGAAGAAAATTCTTCTTGCCTCTCCCAGCTTCTGGTGGCTCCAGATATTCCGTGACTTGTGGCCTCATCACTCCCCTCTGCCTCTGTCTTGACATGCCCTCTCCTCTGTCTTCTCTTCTGTCTCTTGTAAGGACACCTGTCACTGGATTTTGGGTGGATAATCCCAGTTAATTCAGAGCAATCATATCTTGGGATCCATCATGTGTCTAAATAGTGTCACATGCACAGTGCTGGGGTTGAGGACTTACACATACATTTTGGGGGCCACCATTCAACCCACTACACATGCCACATGAGTTCAGACACTCAGATTATGTGGCCTGAATGTTGGTTCCAAAACTATGCTCCTTACAGGTGTAGGAGAGGTGAAAATTCCCTGAAGTACAGGCTCACCTGTTACATTGTGTGATGATTTCCCCGGTTTTACTTTCTTTTAACTTGCAGCATTTTACTCTAGACCCAGAGAAATTTAAACTAAAGGTTTTGCTTGGTTTTGAACTAGTGAGGACTGTTTTGTTTCTTGTTGGTTGACTGGTTGATTAGGACTGTAGACGGGAGAATGTCGGGGGTTTGGAGGACCTGTACCATCGTGAAAAAAACCTTTTTCTGCAGAGCTGTCCTCTGAGCTTGATGTGAGTAAGGTGGCTTTTTCCCCCTTTCTTGTTTTCTCTTAGGAAAGAAGTCTGAGAGTCTGTAATCTACTGAAAGAATAGCTTGCGACTCAGAGACTTGGTGTGGCAGTACCTCCCCAACCCCCCTTGCAACCCATCTACGTGAGAAGCGTTTCAGCTGTTCCCTTATAATTGAGTCTCAGAGAAATTCCAATAGATTGACAGTCATGTGGGCCATAATATAATGGCTTCATTTTTATGTTCGTTGTGGCAAGCTGTTACTGTTAATTTGACTTTCTACCAAATCCTGTAGACAGTGGTCTTTGCAAATTGGAGCAGCCTCATCTGGTGTTGAGGAGAGTGAAGCAAAGGGAAATTCTGCCAGAGGAAGCAGTGAAGGAAGGCGCTCTTTGCAGGTGGATCAGGGCCCCAAACTCCCCATGGGACAAACTGTATCCCCACTTCTCTCCTTTCAGGCTGACCCCTTCCGGCCCAGTGGGGACATCTCTGTAGGAACTGTGGCAGGTGTTCATCAAATTTATTGCTTGGTGCCTTTAAAGGGGAAAGGATGCTTTTGATTTTGAGATTTAAACAGAAATGTTTCATTACCTCCAACTACATGGATATATTTAAAAGCTCACAAAACTTTAACAACGATGTCATATAGTTTTCTTATTAGGACTTAGTCTGCAGCTTTGACTAAAGTTCTGGAATTGCTTTTGAGGTCAAGGTTTTTCATTCTTTGGAGTTTTCTTGCCCATATCTCACAACGATGTCATATGATCGCCCAAATGTCATATTGGTTAGGTATTTGTTCTGTCTATCTAGTTATATTATTTAGACCTGTGGAGGCTGTAAGCATCTGTTTTCCTGCTTTTTCAGACTTATATTTTAATAAAAGGTGGCTGTTATCTCTTAGAGAACCACAGAGAAGTGTAGACCAAGTCACCGCTTAGCCGCCCCACCCACCCCAGCCAAGGCTAGAGGTTGTGTGGTTCAGCAAAGTTCCAAAGCAGCATGTAGGTACACAGACTAATGGTTCTGTTTATTAGAGATCGCACTTGAAACAACTAATCAGATTATTATTAATATGTCTTAATGATTTTGAAATGAAAGGGTAGATTCCAGATTCAGGGGTGTGCATGCTAAATGTTACCTTTTATGGATCTCTGATGGCAGGACTGAAATACAGTGTGATTAAATATGAAATAAAACCACATGGCACAAAAATCATGAGAGGAAGAGACAGAATAGTGAATGTAGGGAAGGGGTGAGGACAGAAAGAACCTGTCTCAAAGTGAGTTCAGAGTTTATGTCCAACTTTCTACAGCTCCTGGCTGGCCTTCAGTGACCCTAACTTAACCTGAGGAGAAGTGACCATAACCCTTCAGTGACCATAACCCTGAGGAGAGGTGCCCAAGCCCATCCCAGGGTTAAGGGCATTCCCTTCTGGAGCCCTTGTTTGAAAAGAAAAATGGCGGAAACCTCAGAACAGTGGTTGTGGTCCTCTATGGCTAAGAATCCTTTAGTTAGCTGGTCAACCAACTGATTCCCAGGGTCCACCCAACATGGTCACTTGGCAGCACAGTGCTCAGGAACTTGACATTGTCCAGGAGTCCACAGAAAACTCTGATACAGGTTTTAGAGAATCTGTGACAAGAAGGAGCTATACAATTTCACGGCCTTGGGGAGCTGGTCTGGAGTCGACTGAAAGGCAGCCAGAATTAGCCCCAGGCCATGAAGTGTCTTCTCACCTCCTTCCAAATTGTCCTCACTTCACCTTGTTGCCTGGGAAACTTGCACAGTGAAATGCATGCTTCGCTTGATGAGCTCCCTCTGCTAAAAGTGCCGACACTGGAGGGGATTGAGGGGCAGGGGAACAGGAACTTTCACATTTAGGACAGATGTTCCCAGTCAGTTTTCCTCCCTCCTTTCCTGACTGAGAGGTGCCTGATGGAAGCACTGGGATTATCACATGGGCCAGGCCCGGGCACTGGGAGAGGTGCTGGGTGGATAGGTGCTGGAGGTGAGGTAGCAGTGTCTAGGGGTTGGCTGAGCCTATAAAAGAATAGGGGCACGTGTCAAAGCTTTGTAAGCCCCCACTCCAGGAAATGTGGAAAATTCTGCAGGCCTCTGTCCTCCTGTCATAGAGGACTACTTTCCTGACCCTGGGAGCACAGATCGGTTCTTGTGGTGTTTTCACAAACCTGGATTCTAAGGGGTTTTGAAGGGACCCTGATGCCTCCGAAAATGTGATCTGCATTTTCGGGCTGCGGCTTTGCTCGTGGCCATCAGGGCATGCCTGGTGTTCACTTAATTGTCCGGTATCCAGGGTGCCAGGGGCAGGAGCCCACACATGCTAGCTCATGCAACTTAGACCTTATTAAGACACGGAGAGATCACTCAGAACACGACTGTGGAATTATAGGCTAGCATCAGGGGTTCTGGCACTGAGAACTAGTCACCAATGTACTCCCCTGTTTCTCTCTGCTCCCCTCTCCTCCCTGCTCCCCTGCACACACTCCGTCCCCCTCCAGTATCGCCTCCCCTCTCCTGCCCCTGCCATTGTTTCTCTCTTCCCACAAGTCCTTACTCTCCTCCTTCCCACCTCCACTCCTTGGTAACAAGCTCCGCTGTAGATCAGCCTGTGATACAGCACCTCTGAGCCTTGGTGGTCGCATTCTGAATTAAGGAGAAGCTGACACCAGGGTTGGAAAGCTGTAGAATTAAATTAAAAAACACGGTGCCCTTGATCATGCTAGCTGCTCCAACAACGCTGCCTCCTTTCCTTCCTTCCCTTCCTTTAAGACCTTCAGGGGAGAAAAGCCCAACAGCTGTCGTAAGCATTTTATTAATTATTTTTATTTTAAAATTCACTCACTGGTGACTAACTATCTAGATTTGCTTGGGACTGGAGGGTTTCCCAGGATATGGAACTTTCAATGCTAAAACCTATTAACCGCTCTCTCTCCTGGGAAGCCAGGGCAAATTGTTCTCTTTTCCACATATACCATCTTAACAAACAGAGTTTTTCTGTGTTTAATTTTTTTCTGCTTCTTTCAGTGCATATACACTTTTCCTTATGTGTATATTGCTTGCCGGACATAATCGCTATTTTGTCCAGCAGGTGAGTTTACTAATGTTTCCTTGGAGGCCAGTTTTTTTTCTTATTTTGTTAAGTATATGTAACATAAAATTTACAATTTACAATTTTAACCATTTTTTTCCTTTACATTATTGTGTAACCATCATCACTACCCATCTCGAGAACTTTTTCATCTTCCCCGACTGAAATTCTGTACCCATTAAACAATAGCTGTCTACTGCCCTCCCCCAGCCACGGGAACCACCATTTTGCTTTCTACCTCTGGGAATTCGACTATTCTAGTTACCTCATATAAGTGGAATCATACAATATTTATGATTTTGCAACTGGCTTATTTCACTTAGCATAATGTCTTCAAGACTCATCCATGTTGTAGCATGAGACAGCCCTTCCTTTTGAAGACTGATTAATACTCCATTGTATGGATATACCACATTTATTTATTCATTGTTCTGTTGATAGACGCTTGGGTTGCTTCCAGCGTTTTGACTGTTATGAATAATGGCCATGTGTGTACAAGTATCTTTTCAAGTATCTGTTTTTACTTCTTTTGAGTATATACCCGGAAGTGGAATTGCTGATCATGGGGTAATTTGGGTTTTTTTTTTTTTTTTTTGAATTTTTTGAAGTTTATTTATTCTGAGAGAGAGAGAGAGAGAGAGAGAGAGAGAGAGAACAAGCGGGGGAAGGGCAGAGAGAAGAAGCGAGAGAATCCCAAGTAGGCTCTGTGCTGTCAGTACAGAGGCCAAGTTGGAGCTGGATCTCATGAACCAGAACCGTGAGACCATGACCTGAACTGAAATCAAGCTCAATCACTGAGCCACCCAGGCGCCCCTGTTCATATGGTAAATCTATTTGTAAATCTGGGGAGAACTTCCATACTGTTTTCCACCAGGGCTGCTCCGTTCTACATTCCCACAAGCAGTGCACTCCCTGTGAGTGGATGGGGCGTTGGCAAGAGGAAGTAAGTGTAGTTAGATTCTCAGTGGCTCCCATTCAGTCCTTAAAGAAAAAGAGAATAGTATGGTTTTTGAACTAGTTCTTAGCTGCTTTCAAATGAACTTTCCTTCATGGGAGGAAACTTTAAGGTTTCACTGAATAGGAATTTTTCTCTTTCTGTGCTTTGCACAGCAACTGGTAAACTAAGATCATTCTTCCTGTCTGTCTGACTATCTATCTATCTATCTATCTATCAATCATCTATCTACCTATCTTAACGTGGAAACATCACTTACAACCAAATGAATAAAATTTGACTAAAAAAGAGCATGTCGGTATCAGATGGAATTAGGGCTGTGTGTACACAGTACAGAAGCTCCAGATGCTGGTGTTAATTCAGTTAAATTCAAGTCAGAACAAAGAATTGGTGGCACTGGTGGATCAGCAGGTCATATGGATACAAATGGCCAGTGCTCACTTAGCCTGGATTGTTGGTCTCAGCAGAGTAGCAAGGTGTTGCCATCTACAGGAATATTCCTATCATGCTCACTGAAAGACAGTTGTATGTATTTATTTTTTAAGAATTATTAGCATTATGAATGACACATTCATGAAGTACCTACCCTGTGTTGAGGAGACTGCTAGGTTTAGGATGATGAATGAATTGCCCTTGGGACCTAAGACCTGGTATGTGCTGTAAAGGAACTTTCTGGTTTCATGTCAAATTATGAATTTGACATAAATCAGGGATTGGCAAACTTGTTCTGAAAACAGTCAGATAGAAGATATTTTAGGCTTTCTGAGCTATATGGTTTCTGTGGCAGCTACTCGACTCCGTCATTGTAGCTCAGAAGCGGCCATAGACTATAGGGAAACATGAGCATGGCTGTGTTCCAATAAAACTTTATTCATGAACCCTGAAATTTGGATTTCACCTGACACAAAATGTTATTTTTCTTTTGATTTTTTTTTTTGTTACTTTAAAATGTAAAAACCATTCTTAGCTCATGGACTGTATAAAAACAGACAGTGGGGCCAGATTTGGCCAAGTCTCAGTTTACAAACCCCTTGGAAGTCATAAGAATGTTTACTTTTGATGATCACATTTTTGTATGTGCAGAAAAACTTGGATGCAAGAACATTAAAAAATATGTCCTAGCAAGTCATTAGTGAAGATGTAAATTTATGATATGAAAATAAATATTTCTGGCCACGTGCCTCAGTATAATTTGGTTAGCTGCCTTTAATGGTTTCAAGGAGGCAGAGATTTAGGCAGCAAAGTGAACCTGCCAAATAGGAGAGCAATGTGGAGAGTTTTAAGACCCTGGCACCATCTATGAATTCTTCAATCATGCAGTCATACAGTTTGCATGTTCGTTTCCTCTTTTACAAAATGTTTGCTCCTGGAATTCTTACAGTCTCACTGTCAGTGACAGGGGTTTCTTTGTGTCTCACAACCTTATATTATCAGTTCTCAAAACCTGGCACTTCACGGCGTTATTCCTTTGAATGTCTTTAATTTTACACACCCCCTTATATTCTAAATTTAATTCATTTTCAGAAGTTCTTTACAGAAAAGGACCCATAGTAATTCTTGATTAGTCCCAATTATCTTCTTATAATTTAATGCAAGAGGACTTTATTGCATTTTTTAAAAAAGTGTTTGTTAATTTAAAAAAGACTCTTTCTCCCAAGGTTAACTTTATAAAACAGTAGTCATAATTTAACTATTTCCTGATTCTAGAATTATTTTTGTATCTAAAAAAAGGGGGGTTCCCAAGTTGTTGTAATGCCGCAGTGATAATTTAACTATTTCATGGTTCTAGAAACATCTGGAACATTGAAGTTTTAAGGTTATCATTGACTAAAATATGCTAAAAATTTAGTGATAACCTTTAACCTTAGCCTGAAATCCAATGTTTACAATCACAGTCTTCATATTCATAAACATTCCCCCAAAGATTCCTATTGGTAGCCTAGCCTTCCAAAATATTCAATAAGAACATCTAATACATTATAAAATCAATGATATTTTCGTTGTTCCCCAGTATTCTAACTATAGAGACTCCTCGATATGGTGATAAAGGTACATTTTATCTTTAGGGCCTTGGACATACTAGGCTTGCCATAAACATTTGCCTTCCCCATTTGTCCATTGCATGTGTTCCTTTCTAAATCATGAAACGAAAGAGCTAAAAAAGGCATTGCCACCACTCATTTGGTATAATCCCTCCTTAGAGAAGACAAAACTGGCACTCAGAGACATCAGGATCACACAAGAGTGATTTAGAGTCAAGATGAAGGCAAACTAGTTCTCATTCACCACGGTCCAGGGTCCTATCTGTTACCCAGTTTCTCCTGGGGAATTGTCATGATTCGTTCTCTCCCTGCTCCTATCTTAGAATTCAAGGAGGTGTCCATAAAGGCTTTCCTGTTCTTAATAGTCTATCCTGCATATATAATGTAAAACAACTGGCTGACAATGAACAAAGCAGAAAAGGCAAAGAGAAAATAAGAGTCTGGATAATCCAGGGTCTGCACAACTCTCACACAATCAAGAATTGGTTATTGTAGCATAAGAGCTAACTGGCATAAGTGCAAAAGAAATAAAAACCATGTGTTTGCCTCTCTTTCAAGTTAGCACAACATCTATAATACTTGAATAAAATGTTCTAGGCTTTAGAGCTTGTCTCTGAAACTCTCTAGAACTTACCAATAGAAAAAAACAAGCCATTAACAGCTGATGTTACTAAGAAAAATCTTCAGTTTAGAGTTTAACAATGATCTGTTGTGTTTGAACTCTCCTTCTTATCCTTGTAGTTAAAGTGAGATGAGTGTGTTCTGTGAGAAATTTTATGTTATTCTACATTTTTGTGTGCATAAAAATACACACCCATGTTGGTTTGCCAAGGCTGCCATAGCAAATTACCAGAAGTGGGTGGCTTAAACAACCAAAATTTATTGTCTCTCATTTCTGAAGGCTAGAAGTCCAAAATCAAGGTTTGGGCAGTGTTGATTCTTTCTAAGGGCTGTGAGAGAGAATCTGCTCCATCTGTGGCTCTTATTTTCTGGTGTTTTGCTGGCTGGCTTTGACATTCTTTGACCTCTAGAAGCATCACCCCGAGTTCTGCCTTCCTCATCAAATGGTGTTCTTCCTGTGTGCATGTCTGTCTCCAAATTTCCCCTTCTTATGAGGCCAACAGTCATATTAGATTAGGGGCCCGTCCCATTCCAGCATGACTTCATCTTAACTAATCACATCTGCAATGACCATAATTTCCAAGTAAAGTTACATTTTGAGGGTAGTGGGAATTAGGATTTCAACATATGAGTTTGGGAAGGAGGCATACTTTAAACCATAGCAACACCCTTCACTGAGATATTGTAAAAAAAATAACTTCTTTGTTCACGGTAAAGGTTCATGCAAAGGCATTTCTTGAGCTCAAATGTTGTTAACAGTTCATGTGTTTGGACACTGAAGGGCAGTATAACACTACAAATAATGCAAAAAGAAGTTTCCATCTCAGTTACTTTAGACATTAAATTATTATGATTTGTTTAAACATATTTGATGAGCATAGCTGCTGTCTATGGTGATTTTGACCTTTTTTATATCTGATGAGACCTAATGATAGAGGCACAAGACACACAAGGAGAGAACCTCAATATTGAGATTCACATTGAATGATTATGCTTTTTTTTAATGGTTTTAAAGCTGTAAATTGCTGCTCATCCTGGCAATTCATGCTTAGATTTCATTTCCTTGAACATTAAGGAAGTTATGATTGGCATGGACAAATGTTTCAGCATGGAGGGAATGTTTAGTCCTCTACTTGTCAGGCACTTGAAAAGAATATGATTTTCAGGGGATGTAAGGAGATAGCTTATATGAATAGAGTTATTGCATTGTATTCTTCACATGTGAAAGAAAAATGGATCACCCACAGACGGAAAGAAAATGTTATTTTCATGCACTTTGGTTAGTGTTGATTGTAGTTCTAACGTCTTATGGTTGTCTAAAGTCTGACAGCCATTAGATGGAATAATTTTCAGCATAAAAACAGTACAAGGGAAGGACAAACGAGAAACTGCTGATTTACTCTGCCTTCTATTCCATGATTGTTGACTTTTCTGAGTGTAATCTTAGAAGTTTATGCTTCAGCAACATTAAATTAAGGCCTATATACTGTTTTTTGACTTTTACTAAACACTTCCTCTGCTTGAGACATGTCTGTGCATTACCTCAGCAAATTCTTTCTACCATCCTGAGAGATGGATAGAACATTATCATCACTCTCTCTATGGAGAAAGGAGATTTCCAAATGTTGAGTAATTGACGCAAGTCATCCAGCTAGTAATTAATGGAATTGAGATTTAAGCCTGACTTTCTGTGATTCCAGACTACCATGCAAAGCATTTCAAGGCTGCTATAGTCATGGAAAGCCACTATTGTATGCCATTCTGAATTGGTGCATTGTTGAATGAGAACTAAAATATAATAAAAAAGTGTAAACGTGAGCATGTTCTCAACCAGATATCAAGAGCGCCTCCCTATGCTAGATAGATGTTCCCTGTACAAATGGACCTAACCCTTTATGTGCCATTAAGGATATTCAGAGTTAATCATCACACTGTGAGAGAAGGCTAGCAATAATATAAGTTTATGAAAGGAAAGAAGCCTCATGTCAGCTTACTCCTGACTTGGGAGACACCTAAATAAAAATCAACCGTTCGAAATTATTTGTGAAAAGCTTGAGTTTTTCCCCACTTTTATGTTTTAGGCCCCAAATCTATTTCCTTAGATGGTTGAGTTTTATTTACTCTGCCTCTTTCCAACTAGAATTAACATTTCTAATAATTTTTAGTAGTCATGGGTGTTTTTGGCAATTGGGCAGAGCAGATGTGATTAAGAAGAAAATTACTGCTTATGACTGATTTTCATTTTTTCAAGAAGAGACCTTTAATTTTTTAAAAGAAACTGGTAGCTTTTGAAACCACGATTAGACCTTATAGCCAGGAGATGTCATAAGGGGCGGGAGAAAGATGCGTAGAATGTGTTTGTACTCTTTATCACAGGGAGTTCATTGGGTTCCATCTCTACTGAGCTGGTAACATTTGCTCTGAAATTTCATGTTACTGATACCTCAAGCTGTCTATTTCACTCCCCTTCCCTCCCAGGAAGGGAGAAGGGAGAGTGTAGAAGAGAGGAAGGACACAAAAACTAATCTCAGCTGTGACAAATCCACCCGTTTCCCAGGACAACCGTGTAAGTGAATGTGGACGCACCCAAAGCGTACTCTCGCGTGTGCACACACACCCACCCACCCACACACACACACACACACACAAGACAAGTCTTTCACAGGCTCCAATTTTCAGAAGTGTTGGGTCTTGACTACATCCTACCCTACCTTTGGAAATTATAGGAATTGGAGTCAGTTGGTAAGCCTGGTTGCCTTCCTTGGGACTTTGGCACAGTTATGGAGACCAGCCTTGTGCACATTAACCATGGCTAATAGCCACTTAGTTTAGGAATTCTCCCCTAGAGATTGGAAACTGCCTGCCCACGGGTTGAATCCAGGACACAGGTGTGTTTTATTTGGAGTGCACGATGTTTTTTTATAAAAAATGAAGTTATTGCCAACTTCTAAAAATCGAGGACTTTCAAACAAAAATCTCATTTCACTTTTTCTTAAAAAATCAGTGTAGCAGCCCTGGGCTCACTTTGCTGCATAACAATTGTCAAGTAACTGCTGCTGCCCCATTTAGGTGAAGGGAGGGTTCCAGTTTATTACACTCCTCACCGATTTCCTATTGTCTGACTATGTCAATTACCATTTATCGCCCCATTTACACTGTGTTGTATGATGCCTGGCCCACTTCACTGTTTGTTACCTTCCAGGCCTCCATAGGCATTTGAAGTCCTTATGCTTTATTTACACGTCTATCTCATGCTTTGTCGAAATAGCAACCAGCCCTATGTTATTCACTCATCTCTAAATTTAGATAAAAAGGAATTATGGAAACTCATATACATGGTATAAGATGAAGACAAAGAAGAGATATTGGCCTAGCGTGTTTTGGTCACCATACATAATTGTCTGAAAGACCATTGAGGAGGGACTATCTCCAAGTGTGTATTCATAGTTGGATATCCAGATCAACATTTATTTATAGAAACAATGTTTTAAACCAAGCCTTCATTTGAGGCTGTAAAAGTTTTTGTCTTGCCATTGCCATCTCTCTCTCAGCCTTTTATTAGCTGTGCTTGGATCTTCATACAATTATGCAAAAATGGTATTATTATTCAAACAACTCCAGAGAATGTTTCTATTGGCAATTTTAAAAGCTGACTTGCTCTGAAGCATAGTTTTGGAAGATGAAGTACTTTTCTCCAGCAATAGTTATGATGCTATATAAGTGTTTTTATTAGCTGCATTTGAGTTTGGGTCTAAAAAAAGTAATTTTTGCACTTAATAGTTTTATAATGTAATTTTAGGTTGCATTTGTACTAGATACTACTGGGATCATCATTCTCAGTTAGAAGTGGTTCAGTATCTGAACTGAACCAACTGACCCATACTGAACACATAGAAGACAAAAGGCTCTGTCCTCAGCTTATGTAAAACAAAAACCAAAACCAAGAAACTTCCGAAGTTTTATGAGGGCTCCCACCATGGAAGTGGTGATGGTGATGGTGGCCATGGTGCTGATGGCTAGGGGGCTAGGCTCAGGGCAGTGATGGTGACAGTGCTAGCAGCCATTTTGGAGATTCACCTTTACGGGGCTGTCATTGGAAAACATCACTCACTTGAGAAGACTAATTTGAACCATGAAAAAATCCCTTCTAAGGTCAAGCTGTATACCCAGACAAGTAGATTAGAAATATAGAAATAGAGGTATTTAAAGCAACCAACTCCCATACTTCAACGTCAGGCAACATTTACACATGTTAGACACATACTTCCATGGCTTTGGGAATATCTTTTTTTTTTTTTTTAACGTTTTTATTTATTTTTGAGACAGAGAGAGACAGAGCATGAACGGGGGAGGGTCAGAGAGAGAGGGAGACGCAGAATCTGAAACAGGCTCCGGGCTCTGAGCGGTCAGCACAGAGCCCGACGCGGGGCTCGAACTCACGGGCGGTGAGATCATGACCTGAGCCGAAGTCGGACGCTCAACCGACCAAGCCACCCAGGCGCCCCGGGAATATCATTTTTTTGCCTCTAACCTTAAGTGACAAGCCAACGTGCAAGAACATAAAAGGCAGATTGATTACCTTTATTATGTTTTTATCCCTCAGACAGATACCAGTTCTTTGGAGTGTGATTTTCTTGCAAATTTTTTTAAAAATTAGGGTCCTTCACCAAAGGGTCCTTGTGAGGAATCAATATAAGGATGTGAGTCAAGTCTCTTCGGGGCCTGGCACATTGTAGGCCTTGGCACTGGCATTGGGCTCCTTTGAAAACGTCAGGAGGGAAATTCACAGCCATGTGATTCACTGGTCACATGCAAGTTGAGTAAGAGTTGACAAAATCACAAGATAGCAACTAGTTGCTTTAATTACGTTTTTAACTCCTGACGCAGAGAAACTGTATCTGAGGGTGTTGGCCAGACACAGGTTTTGTGGGTTGGTTTTATTTCTCTGGGTTTGAAACCTACCCTTTGTAATGCGAGTGTCTTAACTTTACTTGCGTGCCAAGAACCCTGCCACATGTCTTACATTAGCGAGTGTTTTAGTGACTCTGTTTCTCTAAGGAGAGCCTTCTGTCAGAGTATGTTCCGCGACGTGCTGTCCTAGCTGTTGTTCATGTGGACTAGCAGCTGAGAACACGATCAAGAAAGGAATGTACTTCCCACTTTGTGATTGTTAATTTTTTTTTATTGATTCAGCAAATTAAATTGCTTACATTTCAACAGAGGACATTTTCTTTTCCATTTCTTAAAGCATCAGCATATTATTTCATAAATCTCAGCCATTCTGAATTTCAACACTATTATCTGTTTTTGCAAAAAAAAAAAAAAGACTTAGAGCTTCAAACTTGTAAAAAAAGTAGTTTGAGGCTCTTTATTTTCCTCTCTCTGTTATTATTATTTGAGTCATTTATTTCTTTTATTAATGACTGTGTCTTCCCCTGGGCAAGAACCAGAGTTTCCTTAAAGGATTTTTCTTTATCAGAAATTTCTTGCTAGAAGAACAGTTGTAGAATAAATTATCATTTGCTTAAGTGCATTATCAAAGAAATGAAAAGGTGATAAAGTAAAGAAACAATGGAGAATGTATTTTTATGACAGTAACATGGCATAACACATTCCTGATATTTGGCTATAAAACAAATTGTCGACATGTCTTAGTACCAGAAATGTATGAAATTACATGAGTATAGAACAGAAAAATTCAGTGGTTGACTTGTAATATCACGTGCATAACAACACTCAATGCTAAGAGTGGAGAAAAGAAGCCAAATATGGAATGAAATTGGAAGAGAAACCTTATCGAAATTAGGTTTTGGCAGGATGAGGACGCCCACATGTGCCAAGTTTTAACTGAAAGCTAATTATAATGGTCACATTATGAATTGTGCAGAAAGAAGGAGGTGATTGATTCTGGTGCTTTAGATACATAACGTGGTTGGATTTTTTTAAACACAGGTAGGTGTAAGCATTCCTTTTTGGTAAAGGACATCTCATTAAAACTGGACCTTTCACCCTGTCCCCTTTAACTGGTACCAAGAGGAATGAGAAATTATAAATGAGTATTTAAAAAAGAAAAGAAAAATGGAAAGGATATGCCATACTCAGTGATTCCAATAAATGGACTGAATTTCTTGGCTTTTATTTTTGTGATTGCAATCTCACTTAAAATACATTAATGTATTTTGATGGTAAAATATTTTAATGTTTCACACAAAGAGAGGCACCTGATAAAGACACAATGACTTGTGTGGCTTCAAAAAAATAGGCCGTGGCTGCAGAGTTTTTCCATTTTGTTGGTAGAGGGCGCTCTTGGAAAGAAAATGTAGACTTTGCTGAAAATCTCGCCCTTCTCTGTGATGTCAGCGTCACCATGGAGATCTCATTCCAGCGAGGGGGAATGGATTCCACAGTCCTGCTTTGGAAATGTGTAAATAGCAGATGCTTTTATTGCCTTTGTTTGAATCTCTGTCCGTACAGAGCAATTCAAGGCGGAAACTCAGAGCAGGGGAAGTCCATATTTATCTGTAGTGGTTTTTTAACTCACTGTAAGCAGCTCAGTCTCCTGGGACAAGTATGTGTAATGACAAGTTAATGGAAAAGATATAAATTCAGATTTCACATAAAAAGAGTCAGAAAACGGAATATATCTTCCTAGGATCAAAGGAATAATTCAAACTTCCTTTTTAAAAAATTTATTAGACATTTTTTATTATAAACTATTAGTGTACAATGCATGTGATGACTATTATTAAAATGGTTTTATTAACTGAAATTTATAATACACAATTGTAAGGGTACGTGTTTCTATGCTTTGAATAGGTTTGTTTTCCTGTAGCTTGGTAGTTAAGAGCCTGGTTTTGAATTGTAACTGATATAGTTTCAAATTTCTACACATCTTCTGTTGAATCTCGCTAAGTTGTTTTTTTAATCTGTAAAATAGGGATACAAATAACATCTAACTAACTCTTGTCAGATAGAGTCTGTCTCCTTTACAGCAGAGAGGGTTCAATGCAATAATGTATATTGAGGATTACATGTAATAATGCATATAGAACTATTCTTGTTGTATCACACCAAAAAGAATTTTCATCTTTTTTTTATATCTTCATCGTATAAATTACTGCGATAAAACATATTGGAGCCAGTATAGAAACTGATAACCAAGAGAACTTAAGGAACTGTTTCAAGTTTATACAATGTTGTGTCAAATCTAGGCTCAGAACCCAGGTATGGCGATACTCATTCAAGGACTTTTCCCAGCACATCTGGCAATTATAACCACCCATGTTTTTTGAGATACAGTGGGTTTGGCATTATGCTAAGTGCCGTCAGAGATAAACTCTGATGCAATAAATGGGATGTCTTTACTTGGGGTTAGATTTTCATATAATAACCGAAGCACTAGGTAAGAACTGAAAATTAATTGATAGAATATTAAGCATTGTATGCCATAAACGACTTCCTTTATGAATTATAATATAATACACATTCCTTTATGAATTATAATATAATACACATACAGTTTCTTTTCTAATGTAGGGACATTTCAACTGAGGATGGTTTTCTCAGGGGAATACAAATCTCTGGATCCCACAAAACTGAAAGTTGTGACAGATTCCAAGGGGTCTTAAGTTAAAACAGTGCTACCTGTGGTAGCAGGTGGCCATCCTTGTTAATGACATTCACAGCATCATTTCAGTGGAAGCCTGATGGAAATCAGAGCATGTACCATATCCCGTCTTCATTTTACACCATTTCCCTGATGCTAATTCAAAGTATTCTATTCACCAAAATAATTAATACTAGTAGAATTCCTGTTCCCAAAGTGAGGAGGGGCACCTATATGCTGTATTTTATCGAAATTCACTTAGGAGGTTAAGTATATAGTGCCCAGGAGCTACATACTAATGTCTATTTTTTGTTTATATTAGGTGCACATTTGGGGACACCTGGGTGGCTCAGTCAGTTAAGTGGTGAAACATCGGACTGGCTCAGGTCATAATCTTGCCATTCCCAAGTTCGAGCCCCGCGTTGGGCTTTGTGCTGACAGCTCAGAGCCTGGAGCCTGCTTCAGATTCTGTGTCTCCTCTCTCTCTCTGCCCTGCCCCCACTCATGCTCTGTCTCTCTTTGTCTCTCAAAAATAAATAAACATTAAAAAATTTATATTAGGTACACATTTGGCTTGTACTTATTTGGAAGCAAAAATGCATTTAAGCTAATAAAAATAGCTGAAATTTATCAAGGACTTTTTCTCTTTTGATTCATAGTCTAAATTCTTCTCATTTTTAAAGTAACCAACACGATAAACATATTTGATATGAGGCACGAAGAGATGAACATCTAAGTGGCAGAGTTGGGTTAATTCAGGACCTGAGCTCTGATGACAGGCTGTGCTCTTGGAAATTGTGCCAGAGGCAGTCTCTGAGGTGCTGAAGAATCCTCCCCCCAACAGGAGGCACTACCTCTGCCCTAACCAAATGTAGGATCTTTAGAAACAGGATGTGTTTCAAGATAGCTAACTGGGGTCTCCTGACTCGCCCAAGTCAGCAGTGGTCATAGTGCAAGGATGGCAACTCAGCCACCTGAGTCCAAGCCCATGACCAAAACCACTGGTAGGTAATGCAGTTTACCCTCTGCTGAATTGCTAATTCACAACAGTGTGTTAGGAATTCTTTGGAGTGTAAGTCTACACACATCTGTACTGGAAAAGAAGAGACGAAGGATGAGGGCAGTTGTATTCTTAAGGCCTAGCACAGTGGCTAGTAAATAACGAGTTCAATAAACATCTATTGAATGATGACTAGGGGCTCAGGGAAGGGATAAATCACTTTGGATTGGAGTGGATAAGAAGGTAAGGCTTGAACCTTCAACTGAGCCTTGAGTCATAGGAGAGATTTGAACAGGCAAAGAGTTAGGTAGGAAGGGATACCAAGTGGAAGAAAAAAGTCATACAAAAACCCATACAAGTAGGAAAGAAGAAGTCCTTTTCTGAGAAGAATATGTAAAGCAGATAAATAGGACCGTGTTTTGGGTTATAGCATAGTCCTTGCATTCGTCCTTATGTCCATCCATCCATCCATCCATCCATTCAAACATCCAGGCATCCAATCCTCCATCCGTCCATCTATCCAAACATCCATCCATCCATCCATCCATCCATCCATCCAACTATCCAATCAATGCTTACTAAGTATCAGGTACATGGCATGACTACTGTAGACTTGAAAAGTAGGTTGGAACCAGATGGAATGCCAGACTCAGAAGATAAACTTTAATTTGATGGCGGTAAAGCCATTGATTTTTTTCTGAAGCATGGAAAGAGATATTGAAAGTTTAAAAGAAAGAGTAGATTAGCAGAATTAAACAGGATGGATTGGAGAGAAAGGAGATAGGAATGAGAAAATCCACCGGCGGGAAATGCCAAGGTCCACAGGTAGGAGAATAAGCTCTGGACGGATGTGGTGATAGGGGTAAAGGGAAAGATGACAAGAAAAGGCCTGGCTTTGAGAGAAGTTAAACTGTAAGTGGAACTTGTTCCAGAGAGAGAATCCTAAGCAGGCTCCACGCTGATAGCAGAACTATCAGGGCTCAAACTTGTGAACCATGAGAACCTGAGCTGAAACCAAGATTCAGATGCTTAACTGACTAACCCACTGAGGCGCCCCAGGAACTTGTTTTTTTAAGCTTGTTATCACACTGAATTTCAAGAAACTCAAATTTATTTATTTATTTATTTATTTATTTATTTATTTAGGAGAGAGAGCAGGAGCAGAGGAGAGGGGTGGAGGGAGGAAGAGGAGAAGGGAGAACCATAAGCAGGCTCCGTGCTCAATGCAGAGCACGATGCAGGGCTCAATCCTGGGATCATGACCTGAGTTGAAATCAAGAGTCTGATGCTCAGTCAACTGAGCCACCCAGGTGTCCTGGGAACTTCACATTTAACAACACTGTATAGACATATAAAATCAGATCTTTATGCAAAACGTTGGTTTTACACTTCTCTATCTGTCTTAATCCTTTGATATCAGAAGGTCCAGTAATGCCTGAAGGAAAATTCTCACAGTATGTTGGCCTAGAGAAGAGGGTTATACGTCGTCTTCTGTTACTCTATTTTGTTAGATGGAATACGTTACAGCCACCTCCAGGTCAATGATAGAGGGCGAGAGCACCGGTAATTGAAGTGGTCAGATTATCCGAAATCCATCTTTTTCATAACTTTGTGTTTAAGCCTCCTTTACTATCAAATCTTTTATCAGGGCTTCTAACAAGAAGCAGTTTTCTAAATTTGAATGTGATCTACTGACCATTCCCGACTTCGGCAGTGGGAGGTTATGAGCAGGGAAACGGCTAAACGATCCCAGAGCAGAGAGCACAGAAAACCTTACAATTTCTGATAGTTTAACAAATTCTTTGATTTTAGTCACTGAAGATTGAGAGGTAAATGAATACATGTTGCTTGGCACTGAAACGGCCTTTTCCTGTCTTTTTGTGCTGGGTGATGACAGTTACTTTTCTTTAATAATTGCTACATTCCTTTTATGTTCTTGGAATCCTGGAGTTGGAAACAACATCAAAAGTTCATCATGTTTCATTTCCCACTTGCCAACAGAATTAAACCTAAACTGTCCAAGCTGGATCATTGGCTGCTGTGTTCTTTGAGTCTTGGGCTTAAAGGATGGCTATGGGTATATAATGGAAGGGAGTTAGTTGGCTGGCAACCTGTTTATCGTGTGTTATAGTTTTTTTATTTTTTAATTTTTTTTAACATTTAGTTTTGAGATACAGAGCATAAATGGTGGGAGAGCAGAGAGAGAGGGAAACACAGAATCCGAAGCAGGCTCCAGGCTCTGCACTATCAGCACAGAGCCCGATGTGGGGCTCGAACCCACAGACTGTAAGATCATGACCCGAGGTGAAGTCAGACGCTTAACTGACTGAGCCACCCAGGCGGCCCTCACGTGTTACAGTTTTGATGATAGTTATCTGCCTGCTTAGCGATAATATAAGACATGCACACATAGATGAATGTGATCTGATTGGCAGTCTGATGTTCTAGAATACAAATGAGGGGAATATGTGGAACAGAAGGACAATTTTCTTTGGAAAACAATATTTTTCATCTATTAAGGTTTGTTATCATAATGTTTGGCACAAAGCTTAGCAACAGAGTAGGCCCATCATAGGTGTTTGAAGGAGTAAAAAAAAAATCTAGCAAATAAATATTTACCAGCTGAAGAAATGTGGCTGCCCAGGAGAGTGGGTTAACTGTTCTTCCCATTGTGTGTTCCCAGAGTTCTTTTCAACTCTGTCTGTCAGTGCAGACCCCAAGAGAACCACGTTACACAGTAGTCCCTATGATACTATGTGAAAAAGAGTTCTAGAATCAAATAAGATTGGGAAATACTGGATTTTCTATCTCCTGTTTGGAATTATGGTGCACATTAGCATGTTAGGGCTTTGCAAAGACTGGAAATAAAGAAACCTGTTTATATTGGGTGAACTCGGTATTTAGTAAATCTATTTGACCATAGGGAACTCCCCCCCCCTTTTTTTTCACAAAACCTATTGACCATTCACACTCCAGGAAACACTGCCTTTTAAGGTTAATTGTTCATATTTTTGTCTGAGGGAGAGACCACCTTTTATTCATTTTTGTCTGTATGTGCTCTATGCTAACTTGCATATAGTAGGCACTATAAAGACTTACACATGTAAAAGGAAAATGGCCTGTATGGGTTGGTTGGGATGACATCAACCACTGATCGAAAAGGCTGGGGTGGAGTGCTTGTCTTGAAGATAAAGATAAACAGGGTCACAGATGAGATCAGACAGAAAGGGAGGAGTGAAATGGAGTGGGTTCTGAATTCAAAGGGCCTGTTTTTAACCCAAGTAGAAGACCAGAGCTTCTGACACTACTCTTGAAGATCTTTAGTCTACTTTTTTTTTTTTTTTAATGTTTATTTATTTTTGAGAGAAAGAGACAGAGACAGAGTGCGAGCTGGGGAGGGGCAGAGAGAGAGGGAGACACAGAATCCAAAGCAGGCTCCAGGCTCTGAGCTGTCAGCACAGATCCCAACATGGGGCTCGAACCCACGGACTGTGAGATCATGACCTGAGCGGAAGTTGGACGCTTAACCAACTGAGCCACCCTGGTGCCCCTTTGGTCTATTTTTTATGACAATTACAATGTCCCTCTTAAATCACCTATATTTTCAAGCTTTTCAGAAATCTTTCTTGGGTGTACCTCACTCACACTTAATGCGATTACCATACTATTATAGCAATTTCATTCTTAAAATTTCAGCCAAGCGATTATTTGGAAATGAGAGCCTACTTGGCAAAACCATCTGAAGGCTACACATGACTGTGTTTGGGGTCTCTAAGCAAGGCTGCGTTCTCCCAACTTACTACTGTAAGGCTTACAGCACCTTTGATGTGTCAGAGCAGTGCCACCCGGCACTGAAATAGAGCAGAACCCCAGATATGCCCTGCAGCTGACTGCAGACAAATAAGGGAGTGCTACTAGTAAACAGAGGCCCCAAGGATCCAGGGGATTTTTCTGTGGTCCTCAGATATCCAAGGCTCTCAATGCTATTAGAGAGTCTATTTCATACAGCTCTGAATGGGTGCCTTCATTTGGCTGCTTTATGATTTGCTCCAAGCAAAGGAAATTGAAAATAGATAGAAATCAGTAGTGTTCCCAGTGCCTTGTGTTGGCATCATACATATTGTGAGCAAAATATTACACCACATATCCAGAGACAGAGAGCCGTGTGCTTGAAATTTTTCATTTTGACCACAAGTGCTTGAAAAACAACATTTAGCTCTCTTAAAGTTCTTACTGGAGAATAAGCTGAATAAATATCCAAAAGTTGTTTTAAAACTTTCCTCTGGTGTAACTACAAGAAGCTGGGCAGCACAGGAGTTTTAAAGTTTAGTATCCCTTGAGTTGTGGGCATACACCGTAACTTGAGTTGCCCCATCTCTGTATCTGAATTTAAGAAATAACTATTCTATTATTCCTTTTATGAGGACTTCCATTTACATTTCTGTTTTTTTTTAAGTGGATTTGTTTATTTTGATGGGAGGTGGAGGGGAGGAGGGCAGAGGAGGGCACGGTTCCATGCACCGTGAGATGACCTGAGCCAAAATCAAGACTCAGATGCTTAACTGACTGAGCCACCCAGGCGCCCCTCCATTTCTGTGTCAACTAGAGGTAGAATGGGTCTAAAGGAGATCATTATATTCATACTCTGATACAGGTATTTTTCTTCAGTAGTTACCCTAGTAACCACCACACGTTTACTATATTTGTTGCTAAAATCATATGCTGACTTTTATTGCTATCGAGGAATATTACATTCAAAAGAATAAAGGGGTGTTCCTTTTCCACATCTTGCTGCATCCACTGTATTATGAAAATAAAGGGCTCTTACCTCATAGCCTATTGATATGTCAAGTAATAAATGTGACAGTTACCGGTTCTATTTTCCTTATCCCGTCTTCCTGCACAACTGAAATGTAACATGTTTCTTACTAGTAACAGATGCTGGAAACCTTTTTTTGAAATTCCTCTGGAGAGGCTGTCCTGTTGATTCCATTAGACGTGGGAAGTGGCTTTATGCAGATGTCTACTTGCCAGGATGCAATGTTGTAATTGCTGTTCTGCTGACCCCTTGCTGAGTGCCATGCTTTTCTCTTGTAGGTGATGTGCCTTCAGGACTTTTTTGGTGACGATGACATTTTTATTGCATGTGGACCGGAGAAGTTCCGTTACCAGGATGATTTCTTGCTAGATGAAAGTGGTAAGGAAAAAAAAAAAGTTCAAAACCAGGGGAAATTTGAGGCAGCTTTCCAAAATGAGCCACACCAGGCCAAGATTATGTCAACCCCAAAGCTACCAAATCAGTTTCAGATCCTCACCCAGCATGTCTTTTCCATATCTAGAATTTCTTTGATTTTTTTTATATAGAAAACAGATGAAATGATAATTGGAAAGGTTAAATCATTCAGAAGAGTAAATTACCAATGGCTAATTTATAACCATTTAATAACTAAATTGATGTTTTATAGAAGACCATGATGCAGATTTCTACATTTTTAATTATCTATTTTTGCCAACATGTGTAGTTGAGAGCTTTGTAATCATAAAATTATTGAGTGTGTTTCTCTGTGAAGCTTTCACTTTACCTACTTTTAGGTTCCTAACTGGGGACAATGGCTAGGTATCCCTTTTTCTTTAACTACTACAGAATTTGTATGTCATTAGCATCTGTGAGAGACCAAAAAGGAGGAGGGTAGGTCCTTGGATTCAAACTGAAATGTGATTGTAAAAAATAGAGAAGAGACAGTTGATCAAGAGGGAAAGAATTGTCTCAGGAAATGAATATGAAAAATTGTGACTTCAAGAATGATTTTTTTTTTGATGCCATAAGTCATCTCAAGAGTCCTAACAGCATCACAGAAAAGATTATTGCACTGAAAAAAAAAAAAGAGACCTCTCCTTAATCGTATTACTTCTAATTTAATTGGGAGATATTACATATTTATGGACAATTCAGACTCTAGCTGGTGGGAAGTGCTTTTTGAAGTGATAATGGATTTTATACTAAAATGCATGTGGAAACAAATTAGTGAGCTTTTGACAAAGTGGATGGGAAATACTTGAGTGCCGACTTGGTAGGGTAAGTGATGTGATGGAGGGGTCCTGCCCCGCCCCTGCTGATGTATGTTCACATATAGTATCTATATTAATGGTATATACACATATCATCCATATGCATTTGAACATAGTACAATTATTTCATCATTTAAAAATGACTTGGGGTGTGTGGGGAGGGATAGGAATTAGAAAGATTTCCCCTGTATTGTGAAAACTTCGAATGCCCAATGGACGTATATATTTGACATGAGATATGACATAATATGTTGGTTGGATAGATAGATAGATAATATGATAGAAGTGTCATTTGAAGAGATTTAAGTTATTTTGCTTCAAAAAAAACCTAGTTGAAAGAGTGATGTCGGTATCCTTCCCTCTAAATAAATTTTCTCTAAATACATTCCATCTTTATCTCTGATTGATGTGCCTTTTGGGGGCCAGGATTTATGTAAATCTATCATACACAGGGTGCCCCCTGGGAGGACTCTCCCATCCCACCCCTGCCTTCTACGGGATGAGACTGCTCTGTCATTGTGCAAAACAAGAGAATGTTAGGAGTCAGGCAGGAGCCAACAACAGTTTCAAGAAAAATAAACTGCCTTGACTTTCAATTTAAAGAAAATAACTGCTTCTGATAGAATAGTCTGAGAGAACAGATAACGTTCTGAAATGAAAGTTTCATTTGTTACCTCGATAGAAAACAAGCTGTCAGATTCTGGCTGGAATACGGTTCAGTGTCAAGTCAGCAGTGTTGACCTGGGGCTGCCCAAGTGTCTATCAGGCCTGCAGGTAGGCCTGGGACCTCCCCTGGCCCAGCCCCTCCCGGTGAGGCCTCTGGGTTGGGCTTTGCCTTCCCTGCAATGTGCTCTCACACCATATGCTGCAACTTGTCCTATTCCCCTGTGACAATAGACAGGCTTTCTGGAAAGCACAACAGAAAAATACCAGGAAATCCTTTGTGATTTCCCCCTTAGAATCCTTTCTCATTAAAAAAAATGCAGATAGGGGCGCCTGGGTGGCTCAGTTAGTTAAGCTTCAGAGTCTTGATATGGGCTAGGTCATGATCTCACTCTCATGAGATCTGGGTCCTGCAATGGGCTCCGAGCTGAGTGTGGAGCCTGCTTGGGATTCTCTCTCTCTCTCTCTCTCTCTCTCTCTCTCTGCCCCTATCCCCACTCCTTCTCTCTCCCTCCCCTTCTCTGCCCCTCCCCTGCTTCCATGCACTCTCTCTCTCTCAAAATAAATAAACATTTGTGTGAGAGAGAGAGAGAGAGAGAGAGAGCGAGCATGCTCTCATGCTAACAGAGGAGGAGCGGAGAGAGAGGACAGAGGATCCGAAGTGGGCTCCATGCTGACAGCAGAGAGCCCCATATGGGGCTCAAATTCCATGAAATCATAACCTGAGCCGAAGTTGGATGCTTAACCAACTGAACCACCTAGGCGCCCCTAAATAAACATTTAAAATATTTTTTTTAAAAGGCAGCTAGCTAGCTAGATATCTACATACACGTACAACAGTGCATGTGAACACACGTGGATCAGACACCTTGCCCGTCATTTATGGTTTGCCACTTTGAAGGACCACTTCAAACTATTTCAGTGAGAAAGTGCGAACTTCAAGTTCTTACCCCCGATGAATACACCCTAACCATTTCTTGGTGTGAAATCCATTTGCTGAGTAACAGTGTCCTCCTCCATCCTAAAAGAAACACGTGGATTGGGGGAAGGGGTAGAAAAAAGAATCTAAATTGAGATTTTACTTCCTTGGATGAACTTACTCTGAGACTAAATTCACACATTGACAACTGCAATTTCCCTGTTGCTTGTACAGCATGTTCTAGTGCTAATGTATTAAAATTTGAATCTTTTTTTAAGTGCTCTGGGATGATTTATCCCAGCTTATCTGTACTTGCTAAATGGTATTTGCACGTTGCGGCTTCATTTGGCCTGTTCCATACTAGCTTCCTAAAAGGAGTATCAGTGGGGGATACAGACATCTTCAGAATTAATACTCAAGCAAGGCCGGGCTTGATTTAGTGGCATCAAGAAGTGGCCTTTTGCCACAAGGCAGCGCTTTTATTTTGTCTTTCAAGATTAACCCAGCTCCCTGTGTGCTCAGGATCAGCAAGAATACGTCCCCCTAATTACTGCTGGGCCAGCTCCTGGAGATGGCTTGTAAGGTCTTTCCAGGGAGGAATTCTGCCATTATAGACTTATATTTCGTGGGCTGCATTGGAGCCAGATCAATATTAGAAACTGTGAGGGAGCATCCTTCCTCCCCTAAATTTTCACATGCGGGAAAAAAATGCCTTCTTTTTTCCAGCTTAAAATGTAACCCATTTTAAGCAATATCGTCATCAATCGGTGGAGTCTTAGCACCTTTGAAAAATGGTGGATACAGCGCTATATATAGAGACAGACAGGCCAACAGCTCCTTCCCCTGCATGGGCTGCTGTCTCATTTAGAATGATGAAACATAGTCAAGGAAAATGCCAAATTGGAGACAGGAAGCTTAACATAGTTTTGCTTATATATTGATGATAAACTGACAAATTGGTGATTTTGTTGCCATTAAAAAATGAGAGGATTTTGTTGAGGAATGCCCACCTCACACCTAGGAGGGACGATTAACCCCTCGGTGATGAGCTTGTCACGGGATGTCACCTTCTGTCTGTCCCCTCCCCCCCCAGCTTCAAGCCAACACCCCCCAAACCTGCTAGGCCAGTGCCTTCACCCATTTACCTCACCCCTGCCAAGCCTGCCACCTGCTCAGGAATCTGAGTATTTCTCATCCTCTTTTTTTACCAACTCCTGAGTGCTCTTGAATCTGATGTTAATCGCCATTACTTCAGACTTACATATTTTTGCACAGATGTTACTAGCTTCCTAGGGCTGCTGTAAGAAAGCACTGTAAATTAGGTGGCTTCCAACAACAGAAATTGATTTTCTAACAGTTCTGGAGGCCAAAAATCTAACCTCAAGATATAGGAAAATTTCTGTCTCCGAAGTCTCTGGGTAAGATGCCTTCTAAGCTATAATCCTAGTTTCTGGTGGTTGTTGGCAATTTTTGGAATCCCTTGGCTTCCTGCACCGTTACTCCAGGGTCTGCCTCCAGCCTCACAAGGCCTAATTCTCTGTGTGTGCAAATTTTCCTCTTCTTCTAAGGACCCCAGTAATTGAACTAAGTCCCATCCTAATCCAGTATGACCTCATTTTAACATGATTACATCTGCAAAGACCCTATTTCCAAATAAGGTCACGTTCACAGGTACCAGGGGTAGGACTTTAACATATCTTTTGGGGGACACAATTCAACCCACCACAGATCTTTGAGGTTGTCCAGATTTTATTTGAACTTGAGTTACAAATAAACTCATTTTTATTTGTTTGTTTCGGCCTGTCTTTAGATTTTCACAGTTATAGCTTTATATTAATCAGTACAATACCTAGACAACAGAGCTGTGACAAGACTGTCCCCTTGTCTGACCTTTCACGGGTAGGGTCACTCATCTCGTGGATCAGAAGAATGCTGTGAGATGGTCTGAGTAAATGCATTGGTTAGCAGTGCATTTGACAGGGCCTCTCCTGGAATCCTTTTGACTAAGATAAAAATATATGGTCTGAATGACATAGGTGGTTGTGTTTTTAATTGATTGAACTGAGTTGCCTTGTCCAAGAGGCTGATGTCCATGTGGTGGCGGAGATCTCTGTTAGAATTCACTCAGAGGTCCCTGAAGAGAGGGACTTGTTTGTACGCTGAGAATCACACCAATAGGGTTCTGCCTTGGATTCTGTGTAGTTGAGTGTGGCTAGAAATGCCCATCTGAGAACATTGATGGTGTATGGATGAAATCATCTGGTAGGAACACAAGGATCCACAAGGATTTTAACAGAATGGATTGTATCCAAGAAGATAAAATTAAATTGGTATTAACAAAAAGTAGTGCTTCGGGTATTTTTTTGTTTAAAAAAAAAGCCAGTTTTACAAGCTTAATTAGGAGTAACGTAGTTTTAACAGTAGAGCATGCATGTGAAGATTTTAGTTGACTGCAGGCTTCTTGTGAGATGTGGCTCATTTGCCGAATGGATTGTAGGCACGTCATATATCATAAAACCTTTCAATGTGCCTGATTGAACATGGCAAATGTTGACCGAAAGGTAAAATTAAAAGTGCTCTTCAAAATTCACAAAGCTAGTATACAAGTAGAGTAAGTATAGTGTAGAAAAGAGAAGAAATTTAAATTATTGGGCTTTCACATGGGTTTTGTAAGTTTGCAGCATTTATACTTTTGAAGTTTTGGAAGTTTAAAACTGCACTAAGACTTTCGGGATACCGTGTGTGTGTGTCCATGTGTGTGCGTGCGCTTGTGTGCGTAACGTCCTATTTCTGAGGAGTGCCAGGCCAGGTGCTCCCTGTACTAGACACACCCATCGGAAGTACAGTGTGCTTCCTGGGTATGTGATTCTAAAGGTTTCTTTGTTTTTGAGGGAGAGATAGAGCACAAGTGGGGAAGGGGCAGAGAGAGGGCGGGGGGGTGGGGGACGGAGGATCCGAATCAGGCTGTGCTCTGACAGCAGCTAGCCCGATGTGGGGCTCAACCTCACAAGCTGCGAGATCATGACCTAAGCTGAAGTCAGATCTGACTAAGCCACCCAGGTACCCCCTGGGCATGTGATTCTAGAAGGAACATTTCTTTGGCTTCTCCTATGGACTCCCTGCTGGTGGGTGCCCAGAATCCACTTCGTAAAACATTTCTGGAAATACTCCATCCTGAGCACTTTCCAGGGACCCATGTCCTGAGTGAGATGAGACAGAAGCTGCATTAGGCAGCCTTCACCAAGCAATGATTTTGATTGTTTTCCCCAACTCTGGGTAGTAAGAAAATGGGGTTAGAACCTAGAATAGTGGAAGCCGTCTTGGAGTAAGGTTAGAAGACAGGTGTAGTCCAAGTTCCATGTCCTGCTTGCTGTGTGGTCTTTGTATCTCTGAGCCTGCTTCCTATTCTGGGAAACACCTTTTTTTCCTGGGTTGTAATGGACCTCAAATGAGATAATAAATGTCAAAGCACGTTCAGAACTGTGTTCCTTGTTACTTAGTGAATGATGTTAGTGAATGACACCTCAGCTAAAATATACCTCCTAGTGGACTGCAGCTGGACTCAGCCACGTAGATTCATTTGCAGGGCTTAATTGGAGGCAGATGTCACCAAGATTTGGTTCTGGTGCTCTTTAGAACCAAAAAGCGATTATCTGTTGCTTTCTTCCCACTCTCGACTTCTATTCCTGTGGTGGAGGTAAGAGGGAATTAAGGGACCTTTGAAGATATCCACCCTTCTCTGGAGGGAATCTCTGGAAGATTAAACCAAACCGCATCTAGAACCTTAAAATGGATAGACTCTTAAAATGGACAACATTCAAGGGTCCCAGCCTGTATGTCCACATAGATTTGGGTCTGTGGGATTTTTGGTGGCCCCATCACTCTGTCCCAGGGCTGGTGATGCTAGGAAACCATAAGTCATTACAAACACTAGGAAAATGCTCTGAGTCTGGATAGGCCTCCTCACAGAATGGATTTTTAGCTACTGCTAACAAAACTCATTTTTTCATGCATCCATTCATTTATTCAATAGGCTAAGCTAATTTAGCATGTGCCAGGCAGTATGCTAGGCACAGATAACTGTGCATTTACTGCACTTACATGAAATATGACCGGCCGACCCGTCATAAGACTTTTAATATTGCTTATGTCTGAAAATGCCAACAGATCTCTGGCCCTGAACTTTGACTCAAAATATTACGTGGTGCTTCTTGCCATAGTGTATTTTATTCCTTTGGAAAAATATTGTGGGAAATGACTAATGGGGTCATAATAGACTGACTTCTCTTTATAAATTTAAATTTTAATTGGATTATATGGCCAGTTTAAATTGAATCTGTGGGCATATTTCTTTGAGATGCGTGGTACTTCATGCTGGAATATTTTATTGTTTCAATAAATGTTAATTCTAGGAATGTATGGTTCTTATTTTTTAAAAAACTCGATAGCTTTCTTATTGAATAATTGCCAAGTTTCCACGACATTTCATTGTTGTATAGAAAATCTGGCATGATTTTGATTGCATTGATTTATAGAATGCAGCCTGATGTTTGAAATAGAGTTTTAGGGTTTTTCTTTGTTTTGAGTTCCAGAGAGCACATTGGTAATGTACTTACTCTTGTCAGCAAGTTCCCATTTGCCTCTTAGCGGTGGTAAAACTGGAGGGGTTCAGGGTTCGGGAGACTTTCTCCACCATAACTACATTTTAGCTCATGCATAATATAAAGTTCCCCAGGACATAGTGATATTTTCAAATTTCATAGCTGCCAAGCTATGGAGACATATAGAATATTATTCTTTGGGACAGGACCTAACTCCAGCATAAGCTAGTTCCTTTGCTACAAATAGATGATTTTCTAGTTGGGAAATCAAGACATTGTGTAACACATGCGGTCTTTTCTTTACACTTTCTCTTCTGGTCCCCCTGGGCTTCTTTTTATTGTATTCAGTCACATTGACGCCTGAATTGTTGGCATGGAAGTACCCTACAAATATAACATTGACAATGAATGCTGCACACTAGGAGTATTGAAGGCTATCAGCCCACCTCTGTGTCCAGGGCAGAGGTCCCTCACATGGCATTGCAATAGCTGTTCATCCATCCTTACCTAGAGCCCTCTGTTCTGCAGCTTACAACTGTATAAGAAGGTCAGTCCCCTGTGCTGATATCACCAGTGCTGATATTTTTATAAGTTCTCTCTTTTTTTATGCTTATTTTTGAAAGGGGGGGGGAGGGGCAGAGAGAGAGGGAGACAGAGGATCCAAAGCAGGCTCCACACTGACAGCAGAGAACTAGATGCAGGGATTGAACTCATGAACCGTGAAGTCATGACCTGAGCTGAAATCAAGAGTCAGATGCTTAACTGACTGAGCCACACAGGTGCCCCAAGTTCTGTCTTAAAAAAAAAAAAGAAAGAAAAAAAAGTTTATTTATTTATTTTGAGAAGGGGGGAGGGGCAGAGAGAGAGAGAGAGAGAGAGAGAGAGAATCCCAAGCAGGCTTCATGCTGTCAGTGCAGAGCCTGATGCGGGGCTCCATCCCATGAACCATGAGATCATGATCTGAGATGAAATCAAGAGTCAGACGCTTAACTGACGGAGCCCCCCAGGCAACTCTTTTATAAGTTCTTTCTTATATTGGGCCCGAGTTAATCTCTTTCTAGCTTGTACACAGTAGTCCTGATTCTGCCCTCCAGAGTAATAAACACCACCCACTGCCTTCATTCACAGAAGATGAACTTCTGTAAATTACAGGGATGATCAAAGTCATTCACTATAAACTGTTTTATTTGCCTTCCTTCTAAACCAAAATGTCTTTATATCTTCTCTCTTCTTTCTCTCATCTTTCAGGGGAAAAAGAGTCTTTTTTTCTAAAGGCAAATGCAATGTTCTTGACTTTGTCTTCTTTCCTCTTCTTTGTGACCTTGCCTTATCAGTCTTCCTTTCCTATTGTTCTTGTGGATTTGTCGTTTTACCCTATCTTTACCGTCTCTTTCTCCTCAACCTGCAGCCACAACTAAGTTTCTCCTGTCCTAAGAGGACCTTCAGTCATCTCTATCACCTCATCAAACCACAGTGCCCTATCTCTGCCAAACAGCCTTAAAAAACAAAAACCCCACAAAATTACTAAAAAAAAGGGCAAAATTACTGTCCTCAAGACCTTCATGTCCTCATCCTGACTCACTTTTTATACCCTTGGATAAATAGTACCTTTTAAACATGAGACTTATGGGGACCTTTTTTCACTGAAAGTTGTCTTCCACTATCCTTTTAAATGTATATAGTGGTGGGAGTTCTTCTTTGCCACTATAGGACACTTAGCCACAAATCTCAAGACTTTTCTCCTCTCTCCTAAGATGATAAAAAGTATTATGGACTCTTCTCATTACAAATCACCATCTCAATCCAGAAATGAATATATTGAGTCCCATGCGATAGTCATTCAAAATTGGAATTCCTTTCCATACCTCTCCAGGGCCCGATGTCGTGAGTCCCTTCTCTGAAGGAAAAAGGTAGGGTTCTCCTTTCCCACTTACCTCCTCCCTGATGTTTTTTTATCTTTTCAGGGTCGGAAGAGAGAAGGGTGGAGAGGAGCAGGGTGATGAGAGAGGGGAGGTGGGATGTCCTTACATGATAGCGCTGTTGTAAGATGGCTTCAGGCCCTCCGGGCCAGCACACGTTATATGAAGCCAACTTCTCATAACAGGTGTTTTTGTGGGTTCTTCAGGGACTCTTACTGGGAACATTCCACTCTTCTGCTTTGATGTGGTCAGTTCAGTTTCTTCCAGCTTTGGATGTTTCTCCCTTAGTCCTTATTTTCCAAAGCTCTCCCTGCTGGCCTCAGATGATCCTCTTGGGAAGAATTTAAATTAGCTCCATGCCAATTCACTCCCTCCGTTCCACAATGCACTCATATGTCCTTTGCCCAGACAAAAGGCCACCCGATGCAGCCAAGCCTCCTTTACTCTGCTGCCAGTGGTTCTCCAGCAAATAGCCAAACACTCAGACGCGAGTGTGTAATTCCCCTCAATCCACAGATGACACTGACCGGGTTCTTCCGATCTCCCAGTGAAGCCCTAACTGAGATGAAGAGAAACATCTCCCCTCTTCTGGAATGAGGGAACTCTGCACAACTGTCTAAAGAAATCCTTCTCACAAATCCCCTTTCTCTCTGTTAACATAAGTCTTTTATCGCTTTGAAATGAGTAAGAAAACTAAGGCCTGCAATTTGTTTGTTTATATCTGCTTTGAAATTTCTAGAAGGTGATCTGGCTCTCAATTCACTTCGGTGTCTGATACACATCCCCTTGCAGTCTGGGTGCAAATTCCATTTTGAACCCTGTTCCATTTGTGACTTCCTTCCACTCCTGCCACATATATAATAGTTCCATACACAAGGATAACTTTCAAATCACTATATCCGATGCCCTTGTTTTCCTTTTTCATCCCCAACTTCTTTGTAGTTTGACATGTTCCAGGATTCCCTCCTTGAAATTCTCTTCTCTTGT
>NW_026059817.1:0-32496 GCF_023721935.1 Panthera uncia | reverse complement strand
TGTGTGTGTGTGTGTGTGTGTGTGTGTGTGTGTGTGTGTGTGTGTGTGATTCCTAATGGTAGAGCTCCCATCTGGGGTCCAGAGAACGCCCTTAGGATTCTTCCCCTTCTCTCAATACTCCAGCGACACTGCAGTCAGTTGATGATTCTCTGCCCACCTCACTGCAGGCGTAGCACGAGTTGTGCAGAGTGGAAATCCTGTCACTTCGGTTGGCTGTCTGAGCTACCTGAAGCTGAACAGCTGGATGTGACCCACTTTTCTTTTTAACCGAACTGAGTATATTCCTGGCACCTTTGCTTTTCTTTATCAGGTATGTAGCCTTAGTGAGAATATAAATTGCATCTTCGTTACTCGGGGGCCCTTTCCTTGTAGCTCCATTCCCATGGCTTGGAAGGGTCCCATACTGCCCAGTCTCATCTCTGCTCTTTCACTCTGCTGCGTGTAGCCTGAAGCCCATCAGTGACATTTAGGGCCCTGAAATGGGGCTACCCTTCCTGCTTCCCTACTCTGCCAGTTCTCCCCTAGCCGAAATATCCTACAAAATTAACTGTTTGTATCCTCTGGAAAAATATTAGAAACAGGATGTCTAGGAAATTCCTACCTTTCAAAAAAATGCAAATACCACTAAAGGGCTGATTGTACATTAAAGAAAAGTAAACGGTCTCAACTGTGGGAACGTGGGTCATTTTAATCTGATATTGCTCTCAACTCATTTCTGGCTAGGGCCATGGGTAAAATTTTTTCTTTACTTGCAAGGAAGATTAGCAGATCCTAGGAAAGCTAAGCGGTTTTAAAGAAAACAAAAGTGAGGGACTTGGTTCTCTGAAGGAAAAGGAGAAAGGGTCTTTAGGTGCTGAGACAGGTCTCAGACAGCTACATCACTGCCTATTTTGCTTGTGTGACAATCAAGTGGACATGTGTTGGGTGGAGACAAATACTTCTTTAGCAAAGAGGGACCCCAGTGAGGAGATTTGCAGGCTCTGGTACTCAGCTGTGTTCGTTACCCAGGGTTGCTGCCATAAATTACCAGACTTGGATTAAAACAAGAAATTCAGGGGTGCCTGGGTGACCTAGTCAGTTAAGAGTCCGACTTTGTCTTAGGTCATGATCTCACGGTTCATGAGTTTGAGCCCCACATCAGGCTCTGTGCTGACAGCTCAGAGCCTGGAGCCTGCTTTGGATTCTGTGTCTCCCTCTCTCTCTGCCCTCCCCTGCTCACGCTCTGTCTCTCTCTCTTTCTCTCTCAAAAATAAATAAACATTAAAAAAATTTTAAAAACCCAACAAGAGAAATTCATTCTTCGCAAATCTGGAGGCCAGAAGTCTGAAATGAAGGTGTCAGTAGGGCCACAGTTTGTCCAAAGGCTCTAGAAGAAAATTCTTCTTGCCTCTCCCAGCTTCTGGTGGCTCCAGATATTCCGTGACTTGTGGCCTCATCACTCCCCTCTGCCTCTGTCTTGACATGCCCTCTCCTCTGTCTTCTCTTCTGTCTCTTGTAAGGACACCTGTCACTGGATTTTGGGTGGATAATCCCAGTTAATTCAGAGCAATCATATCTTGGGATCCATCATGTGTCTAAATAGTGTCACATGCACAGTGCTGGGGTTGAGGACTTACACATACATTTTGGGAGCCACCATTCAACCCACTACACATGCCACATGAGTTCAGACACTCAGATTATGTGGCCTGAATGTTGGTTCCAAAACTATGCTCCTTACAGGTGTAGGAGAGGTGAAAATTCCCTGAAGTACAGGCTCACCTGTTACATTGTGTGATGATTTCCCCGGTTTTACTTTCTTTTAACTTGCAGCATTTTACTCTAGACCCAGAGAAATTTAAACTAAAGGTTTTGCTTGGTTTTGAACTAGTGAGGACTGTTTTGTTTCTTGTTGGTTGACTGGTTGATTAGGACTGTAGACGGGAGAATGTCGGGGGTTTGGAGGACCTGTACCATCCTGAAAAAAACCTTTTTCTGCAGAGCTGTCCTCTGAGCTTGATGTGAGTAAGGTGGCTTTTTCCCCCTTTCTTGTTTTCTCTTAGGAAAGAAGTCTGAGAGTCTGTAATCTACTGAAAGAATAGCTTGCGACTCAGAGACTTGGTGTGGCAGTACCTCCCCAACCCCCCTTGCAACCCATCTACGTGAGAAGCGTTTCAGCTGTTCCCTTATAATTGAGTCTCAGAGAAATTCCAATAGATTGACAGTCATGTGGGCCATAATATAATGGCTTCATTTTTATGTTCGTTGTGGCAAGCTGTTACTGTTAATTTGACTTTCTACCAAATCCTGTAGACAGTGGTCTTTGCAAATTGGAGCAGCCTCATCTGGTGTTGAGGAGAGTGAAGCAAAGGGAAATTCTGCCAGAGGAAGCAGTGAAGGAAGGCGCTCTTTGCAGGTGGATCAGGGCCCCAAACTCCCCATGGGACAAACTGTATCCCCACTTCTCTCCTTTCAGGCTGACCCCTTCCGGCCCAGTGGGGACATCTCTGTAGGAACTGTGGCAGGTGTTCATCAAATTTATTGCTTGGTGCCTTTAAAGGGGAAAGGATGCTTTTGATTTTGAGATTTAAACAGAAATGTTTCATTACCTCCAACTACATGGATATATTTAAAAGCTCACAAAACTTTAACAACGATGTCATATAGTTTTCTTATTAGGACTTAGTCTGCAGCTTTGACTAAAGTTCTGGAATTGCTTTTGAGGTCAAGGTTTTTCATTCTTTGGAGTTTTCTTGCCCATATCTCACAACGATGTCATATGATCGCCCAAATGTCATATTGGTTAGGTATTTGTTCTGTCTATCTAGTTATATTATTTAGACCTGTGGAGGCTGTAAGCATCTGTTTTCCTGCTTTTTCAGACTTATATTTTAATAAAAGGTGGCTGTTATCTCTTAGAGAACCACAGAGAAGTGTAGACCAAGTCACCGCTTAGCCGCCCCACCCACCCCAGCCAAGGCTAGAGGTTGTGTGGTTCAGCAAAGTTCCAAAGCAGCATGTAGGTACACAGACTAATGGTTCTGTTTATTAGAGATCGCACTTGAAACAACTAATCAGATTATTATTAATATGTCTTAATGATTTTGAAATGAAAGGGTAGATTCCAGATTCAGGGGTGTGCATGCTAAATGTTACCTTTTATGGATCTCTGATGGCAGGACTGAAATACGGTGTGATTAAATATGAAATAAAACCACATGGCACAAAAATCATGAGAGGAAGAGACAGAATAGTGAATGTAGGGAAGGGGTGAGGACAGAAAGAACCTGTCTCAAAGTGAGTTCAGAGTTTATGTCCAACTTTCTACAGCTCCTGGCTGGCCTTCAGTGACCCTAACTTAACCTGAGGAGAAGTGACCATAACCCTTCAGTGACCATAACCCTGAGGAGAGGTGCCCAAGCCCATCCCAGGGTTAAGGGCATTCCCTTCTGGAGCCCTTGTTTGAAAAGAAAAATGGCGGAAACCTCAGAACAGTGGTTGTGGTCCTCTATGGCTAAGAATCCTTTAGTTAGCTGGTCAACCAACTGATTCCCAGGGTCCACCCAACATGGTCACTTGGCAGCACAGTGCTCAGGAACTTGACATTGTCCAGGAGTCCACAGAAAACTCTGATACAGGTTTTAGAGAATCTGTGACAAGAAGGAGCTATACAATTTCACGGCCTTGGGGAGCTGGTCTGGAGTCGACTGAAAGGCAGCCAGAATTAGCCCCAGGCCATGAAGTGTCTTCTCACCTCCTTCCAAATTGTCCTCACTTCACCTTGTTGCCTGGGAAACTTGCACAGTGAAATGCATGCTTCGCTTGATGAGCTCCCTCTGCTAAAAGTGCCGACACTGGAGGGGATTGAGGGGCAGGGGAACAGGAACTTTCACATTTAGGACAGATGTTCCCAGTCAGTTTTCCTCCCTCCTTTCCTGACTGAGAGGTGCCTGATGGAAGCACTGGGATTATCACATGGGCCAGGCCTGGGCACTGGGAGAGGTGCTGGGTGGATAGGTGCTGGAGGTGAGGTAGCAGTGTCTAGGGGTTGGCTGAGCCTATAAAAGAATAGGGGCACGTGTCAAAGCTTTGTAAGCCCCCACTCCAGGAAATGTGGAAAATTCTGCAGGCCTCTGTCCTCCTGTCATAGAGGACTACTTTCCTGACCCTGGGAGCACAGATCGGTTCTTGTGGTGTTTTCACAAACCTGGATTCTAAGGGGTTTTGAAGGGACCCTGATGCCTCCGAAAATGTGATCTGCATTTTCGGGCTGCGGCTTTGCTCGTGGCCATCAGGGCATGCCTGGTGTTCACTTAATTGTCCGGTATCCAGGGTGCCAGGGGCAGGAGCCCACACATGCTAGCTCATGCAACTTAGACCTTATTAAGACACGGAGAGATCACTCAGAACACGACTGTGGAATTATAGGCTAGCATCAGGGGTTCTGGCACTGAGAACTAGTCACCAATGTACTCCCCTGTTTCTCTCTGCTCCCCTCTCCTCCCTGCTCCCCTGCACACACTCCGTCCCCCTCCAGTATCGCCTCCCCTCTCCTGCCCCTGCCATTGTTTCTCTCTTCCCACAAGTCCTTACTCTCCTCCTTCCCACCTCCACTCCTTGGTAACAAGCTCCGCTGTAGATCAGCCTGTGATACAGCACCTCTGAGCCTTGGTGGTCGCATTCTGAATTAAGGAGAAGCTGACACCAGGGTTGGAAAGCTGTAGAATTAAATTAAAAAACACGGTGCCCTTGATCATGCTAGCTGCTCCAACAACGCTGCCTCCTTTCCTTCCTTCCCTTCCTTTAAGACCTTCAGGGGAGAAAAGCCCAACAGCTGTCGTAAGCATTTTATTAATTATTTTTATTTTAAAATTCACTCACTGGTGACTAACTATCTAGATTTGCTTGGGACTGGAGGGTTTCCCAGGATATGGAACTTTCAATGCTAAAACCTATTAACCGCTCTCTCTCCTGGGAAGCCAGGGCAAATTGTTCTCTTTTCCACATATACCATCTTAACAAACAGAGTTTTTCTGTGTTTAATTTTTTTCTGCTTCTTTCAGTGCATATACACTTTTCCTTATGTGTATATTGCTTGCCGGACATAATCGCTATTTTGTCCAGCAGGTGAGTTTACTAATGTTTCCTTGGAGGCCAGTTTTTTTTCTTATTTTGTTAAGTATATGTAACATAAAATTTACAATTTACAATTTTAACCATTTTTTTCCTTTACATTATTGTGTAACCATCATCACTACCCATCTCGAGAACTTTTTCATCTTCCCCGACTGAAATTCTGTACCCATTAAACAATAGCTGTCTACTGCCCTCCCCCAGCCACGGGAACCACCATTTTGCTTTCTACCTCTGGGAATTCGACTATTCTAGTTACCTCATATAAGTGGAATCATACAATATTTATGATTTTGCAACTGGCTTATTTCACTTAGCATAATGTCTTCAAGACTCATCCATGTTGTAGCATGAGACAGCCCTTCCTTTTGAAGACTGATTAATACTCCATTGTATGGATATACCACATTTATTTATTCATTGTTCTGTTGATAGACGCTTGGGTTGCTTCCAGCGTTTTGACTGTTATGAATAATGGCCATGTGTGTACAAGTATCTTTTCAAGTATCTGTTTTTACTTCTTTTGAGTATATACCCGGAAGTGGAATTGCTGATCATGGGGTAATTTGGGTTTTTTTTTTTTTTTTTTTGAATTTTTTGAAGTTTATTTATTCTGAGAGAGAGAGAGAGAGAGAGAGAGAGAGAGAGAACAAGCGGGGGAAGGGCAGAGAGAAGAAGCGAGAGAATCCCAAGTAGGCTCTGTGCAGTCAGTACAGAGGCCAAGTTGGAGCTGGATCTCATGAACCAGAACCGTGAGACCATGACCTGAACTGAAATCAAGCTCAATCACTGAGCCACCCAGGCGCCCCTGTTCATATGGTAAATCTATTTGTAAATCTGGGGAGAACTTCCATACTGTTTTCCACCAGGGCTGCTCCGTTCTACATTCCCACAAGCAGTGCACTCCCTGTGAGTGGATGGGGCGTTGGCAAGAGGAAGTAAGTGTAGTTAGATTCTCAGTGGCTCCCATTCAGTCCTTAAAGAAAAAGAGAATAGTATGGTTTTTGAACTAGTTCTTAGCTGCTTTCAAATGAACTTTCCTTCATGGGAGGAAACTTTAAGGTTTCACTGAATAGGAATTTTTCTCTTTCTGTGCTTTGCACAGCAACTGGTAAACTAAGATCATTCTTCCTGTCTGTCTGACTATCTATCTATCTATCTATCTATCAATCATCTATCTACCTATCTTAACGTGGAAACATCACTTACAACCAAATGAATAAAATTTGACTAAAAAAGAGCATGTCGGTATCAGATGGAATTAGGGCTGTGTGTACACAGTACAGAAGCTCCAGATGCTGGTGTTAATTCAGTTAAATTCAAGTCGGAACAAAGAATTGGTGGCACTGGTGGATCAGCAGGTCATATGGATACAAATGGCCAGTGCTCACTTAGCCTGGATTGTTGGTCTCAGCAGAGTAGCAAGGTGTTGCCATCTACAGGAATATTCCTATCATGCTCACTGAAAGACAGTTGTATGTATTTATTTTTTAAGAATTATTAGCATTATGAATGACACATTCATGAAGTACCTACCCTGTGTTGAGGAGACTGCTAGGTTTAGGATGATGAATGAATTGCCCTTGGGACCTAAGACCTGGTATGTGCTGTAAAGGAACTTTCTGGTTTCATGTCAAATTATGAATTTGACATAAATCAGGGATTGGCAAACTTGTTCTGAAAACAGTCAGATAGAAGATATTTTAGGCTTTCTGAGCTATATGGTTTCTGTGGCAGCTACTCGACTCCGTCATTGTAGCTCAGAAGCGGCCATAGACTATAGGGAAACATGAGCATGGCTGTGTTCCAATAAAACTTTATTCATGAACCCTGAAATTTGGATTTCACCTGACACAAAATGTTATTTTTCTTTTGATTTTTTTTTTTGTTACTTTAAAATGTAAAAACCATTCTTAGCTCATGGACTGTATAAAAACAGACAGTGGGGCCAGATTTGGCCAAGTCTCAGTTTACAAACCCCTTGGAAGTCATAAGAATGTTTACTTTTGATGATCACATTTTTGTATGTGCAGAAAAACTTGGATGCAAGAACATTAAAAAATATGTCCTAGCAAGTCATTAGTGAAGATGTAAATTTATGATATGAAAATAAATATTTCTGGCCACGTGCCTCAGTATAATTTGGTTAGCTGCCTTTAATGGTTTCAAGGAGGCAGAGATTTAGGCAGCAAAGTGAACCTGCCAAATAGGAGAGCAATGTGGAGAGTTTTAAGACCCTGGCACCATCTATGAATTCTTCAATCATGCAGTCATACAGTTTGCATGTTCGTTTCCTCTTTTACAAAATGTTTGCTCCTGGAATTCTTACAGTCTCACTGTCAGTGACAGGGGTTTCTTTGTGTCTCACAACCTTATATTATCAGTTTTCAAAACCTGGCACTTCACGGCGTTATTCCTTTGAATGTCTTTAATTTTACACACCCCCTTATATTCTAAATTTAATTCATTTTCAGAAGTTCTTTACAGAAAAGGACCCATAGTAATTCTTGATTAGTCCCAATTATCTTCTTATAATTTAATGCAAGAGGACTTTATTGCATTTTTTAAAAAAGTGTTTGTTAATTTAAAAAAGACTCTTTCTCCCAAGGTTAACTTTATAAAACAGTAGTCATAATTTAACTATTTCCTGATTCTAGAATTATTTTTGTATCTAAAAAAAGGGGGGTTCCCAAGTTGTTGTAATGCCGCAGTGATAATTTAACTATTTCATGGTTCTAGAAACATCTGGAACATTGAAGTTTTAAGGTTATCATTGACTAAAATATGCTAAAAATTTAGTGATAACCTTTAACCTTAGCCTGAAATCCAATGTTTACAATCACAGTCTTCATATTCATAAACATTCCCCCAAAGATTCCTATTGGTAGCCTAGCCTTCCAAAATATTCAATAAGAACATCTAATACATTATAAAATCAATGATATTTTCGTTGTTCCCCAGTATTCTAACTATAGAGACTCCTCGATATGGTGATAAAGGTACATTTTATCTTTAGGGCCTTGGACATACTAGGCTTGCCATAAACATTTGCCTTCCCCATTTGTCCATTGCATGTGTTCCTTTCTAAATCATGAAACGAAAGAGCTAAAAAAGGCATTGCCACCACTCATTTGGTATAATCCCTCCTTAGAGAAGACAAAACTGGCACTCAGAGACATCAGGATCACACAAGAGTGATTTAGAGTCAAGATGAAGGCAAACTAGTTCTCATTCACCACGGTCCAGGGTCCTATCTGTTACCCAGTTTCTCCTGGGGAATTGTCATGATTCGTTCTCTCCCTGCTCCTATCTTAGAATTCAAGGAGGTGTCCATAAAGGCTTTCCTGTTCTTAATAGTCTATCCTGCATATATAATGTAAAACAACTGGCTGACAATGAACAAAGCAGAAAAGGCAAAGAGAAAATAAGAGTCTGGATAATCCAGGGTCTGCACAACTCTCACACAATCAAGAATTGGTTATTGTAGCATAAGAGCTAACTGGCATAAGTGCAAAAGAAATAAAAACCATGTGTTTGCCTCTCTTTCAAGTTAGCACAACATCTATAATACTTGAATAAAATGTTCTAGGCTTTAGAGCTTGTCTCTGAAACTCTCTAGAACTTACCAATAGAAAAAAACAAGCCATTAACAGCTGATGTTACTAAGAAAAATCTTCAGTTTAGAGTTTAACAATGATCTGTTGTGTTTGAACTCTCCTTCTTATCCTTGTAGTTAAAGTGAGATGAGTGTGTTCTGTGAGAAATTTTATGTTATTCTACATTTTTGTGTGCATAAAAATACACACCCATGTTGGTTTGCCAAGGCTGCCATAGCAAATTACCAGAAGTGGGTGGCTTAAACAACCAAAATTTATTGTCTCTCATTTCTGAAGGCTAGAAGTCCAAAATCAAGGTTTGGGCAGTGTTGATTCTTTCTAAGGGCTGTGAGAGAGAATCTGCTCCATCTGTGGCTCTTATTTTCTGGTGTTTTGCTGGCTGGCTTTGACATTCTTTGACCTCTAGAAGCATCACCCCGAGTTCTGCCTTCCTCATCAAATGGTGTTCTTCCTGTGTGCATGTCTGTCTCCAAATTTCCCCTTCTTATGAGGCCAACAGTCATATTAGATTAGGGGCCCGTCCCATTCCAGCATGACTTCATCTTAACTAATCACATCTGCAATGACCATAATTTCCAAGTAAAGTTACATTTTGAGGGTAGTGGGAATTAGGATTTCAACATATGAGTTTGGGAAGGAGGCATACTTTAAACCATAGCAACACCCTTCACTGAGATATTGTAAAAAAAATAACTTCTTTGTTCACGGTAAAGGTTCATGCAAAGGCATTTCTTGAGCTCAAATGTTGTTAACAGTTCATGTGTTTGGACACTGAAGGGCAGTATAACACTACAAATAATGCAAAAAGAAGTTTCCATCTCAGTTACTTTAGACATTAAATTATTATGATTTGTTTAAACATATTTGATGAGCATAGCTGCTGTCTATGGTGATTTTGACCTTTTTTATATCTGATGAGACCTAATGATAGAGGCACAAGACACACAAGGGGAGAACCTCAATATTGAGATTCACATTGAATGATTATGCTTTTTTTTAATGGTTTTAAAGCTGTAAATTGCTGCTCATCCTGGCAATTCATGCTTAGATTTCATTTCCTTGAACATTAAGGAAGTTATGATTGGCATGGACAAATGTTTCAGCATGGAGGGAATGTTTAGTCCTCTACTTGTCAGGCACTTGAAAAGAATATGATTTTCAGGGGATGTAAGGAGATAGCTTATATGAATAGAGTTATTGCATTGTATTCTTCACATGTGAAAGAAAAATGGATCACCCACAGACGGAAAGAAAATGTTATTTTCATGCACTTTGGTTAGTGTTGATTGTAGTTCTAACGTCTTATGGTTGTCTAAAGTCTGACAGCCATTAGATGGAATAATTTTCAGCATAAAAACAGTACAAGGGAAGGACAAACGAGAAACTGCTGATTTACTCTGCCTTCTATTCCATGATTGTTGACTTTTCTGAGTGTAATCTTAGAAGTTTATGCTTCAGCAACATTAAATTAAGGCCTATATACTGTTTTTTGACTTTTACTAAACACTTCCTCTGCTTGAGACATGTCTGTGCATTACCTCAGCAAATTCTTTCTACCATCCTGAGAGATGGATAGAACATTATCATCACTCTCTCTATGGAGAAAGGAGATTTCCAAATGTTGAGTAATTGACGCAAGTCATCCAGCTAGTAATTAATGGAATTGAGATTTAAGCCTGACTTTCTGTGATTCCAGACTACCATGCAAAGCATTTCAAGGCTGCTATAGTCATGGAAAGCCACTATTGTATGCCATTCTGAATTGGTGCATTGTTGAATGAGAACTAAAATATAATAAAAAAGTGTAAACGTGAGCATGTTCTCAACCAGATATCAAGAGCGCCTCCCTATGCTAGATAGATGTTCCCTGTACAAATGGACCTAACCCTTTATGTGCCATTAAGGATATTCAGAGTTAATCATCACACTGTGAGAGAAGGCTAGCAATAATATAAGTTTATGAAAGGAAAGAAGCCTCATGTCAGCTTACTCCTGACTTGGGAGACACCTAAATAAAAATCAACCGTTCGAAATTATTTGTGAAAAGCTTGAGTTTTTCCCCACTTTTATGTTTTAGGCCCCAAATCTATTTCCTTAGATGGTTGAGTTTTATTTACTCTGCCTCTTTCCAACTAGAATTAACATTTCTAATAATTTTTAGTAGTCATGGGTGTTTTTGGCAATTGGGCAGAGCAGATGTGATTAAGAAGAAAATTACTGCTTATGACTGATTTTCATTTTTTCAAGAAGAGACCTTTAATTTTTTAAAAGAAACTGGTAGCTTTTGAAACCACGATTAGACCTTATAGCCAGGAGATGTCATAAGGGGCGGGAGAAAGATGCGTAGAATGTGTTTGTACTCTTTATCACAGGGAGTTCATTGGGTTCCATCTCTACTGAGCTGGTAACATTTGCTCTGAAATTTCATGTTACTGATACCTCAAGCTGTCTATTTCACTCCCCTTCCCTCCCAGGAAGGGAGAAGGGAGAGTGTAGAAGAGAGGAAGGACACAAAAACTAATCTCAGCTGTGACAAATCCACCCGTTTCCCAGGACAACCGTGTAAGTGAATGTGGACGCACCCAAAGCGTACTCTCGCGTGTGCACACACACCCACCCACCCACACACACACACACACACACAAGACAAGTCTTTCACAGGCTCCAATTTTCAGAAGTGTTGGGTCTTGACTACATCCTACCCTACCTTTGGAAATTATAGGAATTGGAGTCAGTTGGTAAGCCTGGTTGCCTTCCTTGGGACTTTGGCACAGTTATGGAGACCAGCCTTGTGCACATTAACCATGGCTAATAGCCACTTAGTTTAGGAATTCTCCCCTAGAGATTGGAAACTGCCTGCCCACGGGTTGAATCCAGGACACAGGTGTGTTTTATTTGGAGTGCACGATGTTTTTTTATAAAAAATGAAGTTATTGCCAACTTCTAAAAATCGAGGACTTTCAAATAAAAATCTCATTTCACTTTTTCTTAAAAAATCAGTGTAGCAGCCCTGGGCTCACTTTGCTGCATAACAATTGTCAAGTAACTGCTGCTGCCCCATTTAGGTGAAGGGAGGGTTCCAGTTTATTACACTCCTCACCGATTTCCTATTGTCTGACTATGTCAATTACCATTTATCGCCCCATTTACACTGTGTTGTATGATGCCTGGCCCACTTCACTGTTTGTTACCTTCCAGGCCTCCATAGGCATTTGAAGTCCTTATGCTTTATTTACACGTCTATCTCATGCTTTGTCGAAATAGCAACCAGCCCTATGTTATTCACTCATCTCTAAATTTAGATAAAAAGGAATTATGGAAACTCATATACATGGTATAAGATGAAGACAAAGAAGAGATATTGGCCTAGCGTGTTTTGGTCACCATACATAATTGTCTGAAAGACCATTGAGGAGGGACTATCTCCAAGTGTGTATTCATAGTTGGATATCCAGATCAACATTTATTTATAGAAACAATGTTTTAAACCAAGCCTTCATTTGAGGCTGTAAAAGTTTTTGTCTTGCCATTGCCATCTCTCTCTCAGCCTTTTATTAGCTGTGCTTGGATCTTCATACAATTATGCAAAAATGGTATTATTATTCAAACAACTCCAGAGAATGTTTCTATTGGCAATTTTAAAAGCTGACTTGCTCTGAAGCATAGTTTTGGAAGATGAAGTACTTTTCTCCAGCAATAGTTATGATGCTATATAAGTGTTTTTATTAGCTGCATTTGAGTTTGGGTCTAAAAAAAGTAATTTTTGCACTTAATAGTTTTATAATGTAATTTTAGGTTGCATTTGTACTAGATACTACTGGGATCATCATTCTCAGTTAGAAGTGGTTCAGTATCTGAACTGAACCAACTGACCCATACTGAACACATAGAAGACAAAAGGCTCTGTCCTCAGCTTATGTAAAACAAAAACCAAAACCAAGAAACTTCCGAAGTTTTATGAGGGCTCCCACCATGGAAGTGGTGATGGTGATGGTGGCCATGGTGCTGATGGCTAGGGGGCTAGGCTCAGGGCAGTGATGGTGACAGTGCTAGCAGCCATTTTGGAGATTCACCTTTACGGGGCTGTCATTGGAAAACATCACTCACTTGAGAAGACTAATTTGAACCATGAAAAAATCCCTTCTAAGGTCAAGCTGTATACCCAGACAAGTAGATTAGAAATATAGAAATAGAGGTATTTAAAGCAACCAACTCCCATACTTCAACGTCAGGCAACATTTACACATGTTAGACACATACTTCCATGGCTTTGGGAATATCTTTTTTTTTTTTTTTAACGTTTTTATTTATTTTTGAGACAGAGAGAGACAGAGCATGAACGGGGGAGGGTCAGAGAGAGAGGGAGACGCAGAATCTGAAACAGGCTCCGGGCTCTGAGCGGTCAGCACAGAGCCCGACGCGGGGCTCGAACTCACGGGCGGTGAGATCATGACCTGAGCCGAAGTCGGACGCTCAACCGACCAAGCCACCCAGGCGCCCCGGGAATATCATTTTTTTGCCTCTAACCTTAAGTGACAAGCCAACGTGCAAGAACATAAAAGGCAGATTGATTACCTTTATTATGTTTTTATCCCTCAGACAGATACCAGTTCTTTGGAGTGTGATTTTCTTGCAAATTTTTTTAAAAATTAGGGTCCTTCACCAAAGGGTCCTTGTGAGGAATCAATATAAGGATGTGAGTCAAGTCTCTTCGGGGCCTGGCACATTGTAGGCCTTGGCACTGGCATTGGGCTCCTTTGAAAACGTCAGGAGGGAAATTCACAGCCATGTGATTCACTGGTCACATGCAAGTTGAGTAAGAGTTGACAAAATCACAAGATAGCAACTAGTTGCTTTAATTACGTTTTTAACTCCTGACGCAGAGAAACTGTATCTGAGGGTGTTGGCCAGACACAGGTTTTGTGGGTTGGTTTTATTTCTCTGGGTTTGAAACCTACCCTTTGTAATGCGAGTGTCTTAACTTTACTTGCGTGCCAAGAACCCTGCCACATGTCTTACATTAGCGAGTGTTTTAGTGACTCTGTTTCTCTAAGGAGAGCCTTCTGTCAGAGTATGTTCCGCGACGTGCTGTCCTAGCTGTTGTTCATGTGGACTAGCAGCTGAGAACACGATCAAGAAAGGAATGTACTTCCCACTTTGTGATTGTTAATTTTTTTTTATTGATTCAGCAAATTAAATTGCTTACATTTCAACAGAGGACATTTTCTTTTCCATTTCTTAAAGCATCAGCATATTATTTCATAAATCTCAGCCATTCTGAATTTCAACACTATTATCTGTTTTTGCAAAAAAAAAAAAAAGACTTAGAGCTTCAAACTTGTAAAAAAAGTAGTTTGAGGCTCTTTATTTTCCTCTCTCTGTTATTATTATTTGAGTCATTTATTTCTTTTATTAATGACTGTGTCTTCCCCTGGGCAAGAACCAGAGTTTCCTTAAAGGATTTTTCTTTATCAGAAATTTCTTGCTAGAAGAACAGTTGTAGAATAAATTATCATTTGCTTAAGTGCATTATCAAAGAAATGAAAAGGTGATAAAGTAAAGAAACAATGGAGAATGTATTTTTATGACAGTAACATGGCATAACACATTCCTGATATTTGGCTATAAAACAAATTGTCGACATGTCTTAGTACCAGAAATGTATGAAATTACATGAGTATAGAACAGAAAAATTCAGTGGTTGACTTGTAATATCACGTGCATAACAACACTCAATGCTAAGAGTGGAGAAAAGAAGCCAAATATGGAATGAAATTGGAAGAGAAACCTTATCGAAATTAGGTTTTGGCAGGATGAGGACGCCCACATGTGCCAAGTTTTAACTGAAAGCTAATTATAATGGTCACATTATGAATTGTGCAGAAAGAAGGAGGTGATTGATTCTGGTGCTTTAGATACATAACGTGGTTGGATTTTTTTAAACACAGGTAGGTGTAAGCATTCCTTTTTGGTAAAGGACATCTCATTAAAACTGGACCTTTCACCCTGTCCCCTTTAACTGGTACCAAGAGGAATGAGAAATTATAAATGAGTATTTAAAAAAGAAAAGAAAAATGGAAAGGATATGCCATACTCAGTGATTCCAATAAATGGACTGAATTTCTTGGCTTTTATTTTTGTGATTGCAATCTCACTTAAAATACATTAATGTATTTTGATGGTAAAATATTTTAATGTTTCACACAAAGAGAGGCACCTGATAAAGACACAATGACTTGTGTGGCTTCAAAAAAATAGGCCGTGGCTGCAGAGTTTTTCCATTTTGTTGGTAGAGGGCGCTCTTGGAAAGAAAATGTAGACTTTGCTGAAAATCTCGCCCTTCTCTGTGATGTCAGCGTCACCATGGAGATCTCATTCCAGCGAGGGGGAATGGATTCCACAGTCCTGCTTTGGAAATGTGTAAATAGCAGATGCTTTTATTGCCTTTGTTTGAATCTCTGTCCGTACAGAGCAATTCAAGGCGGAAACTCAGAGCAGGGGAAGTCCATATTTATCTGTAGTGGTTTTTTAACTCACTGTAAGCAGCTCAGTCTCCTGGGACAAGTATGTGTAACGACAAGTTAATGGAAAAGATATAAATTCAGATTTCACATAAAAAGAGTCAGAAAACGGAATATATCTTCCTAGGATCAAAGGAATAATTCAAACTTCCTTTTTAAAAAATTTATTAGACATTTTTTATTATAAACTATTAGTGTACAATGCATGTGATGACTATTATTAAAATGGTTTTATTAACTGAAATTTATAATACACAATTGTAAGGGTACGTGTTTCTATGCTTTGAATAGGTTTGTTTTCCTGTAGCTTGGTAGTTAAGAGCCTGGTTTTGAATTGTAACTGATATAGTTTCAAATTTCTACACATCTTCTGTTGAATCTCGCTAAGTTGTTTTTTTAATCTGTAAAATAGGGATACAAATAACATCTAACTAACTCTTGTCAGATAGAGTCTGTCTCCTTTACAGCAGAGAGGGTTCAATGCAATAATGTATATTGAGGATTACATGTAATAATGCATATAGAACTATTCTTGTTGTATCACACCAAAAAGAATTTTCATCTTTTTTTTATATCTTCATCGTATAAATTACTGCGATAAAACATATTGGAGCCAGTATAGAAACTGATAACCAAGAGAACTTAAGGAACTGTTTCAAGTTTATACAATGTTGTGTCAAATCTAGGCTCAGAACCCAGGTATGGCGATACTCATTCAAGGACTTTTCCCAGCACATCTGGCAATTATAACCACCCATGTTTTTTGAGATACAGTGGGTTTGGCATTATGCTAAGTGCCGTCAGAGATAAACTCTGATGCAATAAATGGGATGTCTTTACTTGGGGTTAGATTTTCATATAATAACCGAAGCACTAGGTAAGAACTGAAAATTAATTGATAGAATATTAAGCATTGTATGCCATAAACGACTTCCTTTATGAATTATAATATAATACACATTCCTTTATGAATTATAATATAATACACATACAGTTTCTTTTCTAATGTAGGGACATTTCAACTGAGGATGGTTTTCTCAGGGGAATACAAATCTCTGGATCCCACAAAACTGAAAGTTGTGACAGATTCCAAGGGGTCTTAAGTTAAAACAGTGCTACCTGTGGTAGCAGGTGGCCATCCTTGTTAATGACATTCACAGCATCATTTCAGTGGAAGCCTGATGGAAATCAGAGCATGTACCATATCCCATCTTCATTTTACACCATTTCCCTGATGCTAATTCAAAGTATTCTATTCACCAAAATAATTAATACTAGTAGAATTCCTGTTCCCAAAGTGAGGAGGGGCACCTATATGCTGTATTTTATCGAAATTCACTTAGGAGGTTAAGTATATAGTGCCCAGGAGCTACATACTAATGTCTATTTTTTGTTTATATTAGGTGCACATTTGGGGACACCTGGGTGGCTCAGTCAGTTAAGTGGTGAAACATCGGACTGGCTCAGGTCATAATCTTGCCATTCCCAAGTTCGAGCCCCGCGTTGGGCTTTGTGCTGACAGCTCAGAGCCTGGAGCCTGCTTCAGATTCTGTGTCTCCTCTCTCTCTCTGCCCTGCCCCCACTCATGCTCTGTCTCTCTTTGTCTCTCAAAAATAAATAAACATTAAAAAATTTATATTAGGTACACATTTGGCTTGTACTTATTTGGAAGCAAAAATGCATTTAAGCTAATAAAAATAGCTGAAATTTATCAAGGACTTTTTCTCTTTTGATTCATAGTCTAAATTCTTCTCATTTTTAAAGTAACCAACACGATAAACATATTTGATATGAGGCACGAAGAGATGAACATCTAAGTGGCAGAGTTGGGTTAATTCAGGACCTGAGCTCTGATGACAGGCTCTGCTCTTGGAAATTGTGCCAGAGGCAGTCTCTGAGGTGCTGAAGAATCCTCCCCCCAACAGGAGGCACTACCTCTGCCCTAACCAAATGTAGGATCTTTAGAAACAGGATGTGTTTCAAGATAGCTAACTGGGGTCTCCTGACTCGCCCAAGTCAGCAGTGGTCATAGTGCAAGGATGGCAACTCAGCCACCTGAGTCCAAGCCCATGACCAAAACCACTGGTAGGTAATGCAGTTTACCCTCTGCTGAATTGCTAATTCACAACAGTGTGTTAGGAATTCTTTGGAGTGTAAGTCTACACACATCTGTACTGGAAAAGAAGAGACGAAGGATGAGGGCAGTTGTATTCTTAAGGCCTAGCACAGTGGCTAGTAAATAACGAGTTCAATAAACATCTATTGAATGATGACTAGGGGCTCAGGGAAGGGATAAATCACTTTGGATTGGAGTGGATAAGAAGGTAAGGCTTGAACCTTCAACTGAGCCTTGAGTCATAGGAGAGATTTGAACAGGCAAAGAGTTAGGTAGGAAGGGATACCAAGTGGAAGAAAAAGGTCATACAAAAACCCATACAAGTAGGAAAGAAGAAGTCCTTTTCTGAGAAGAATATGTAAAGCAGATAAATAGGACCGTGTTTTGGGTTATAGCATAGTCCTTGCATTCGTCCTTATGTCCATCCATCCATCCATCCATCCATTCAAACATCCAGGCATCCAATCCTCCATCCGTCCATCTATCCAAACATCCATCCATCCATCCATCCATCCATCCATCCATCCAACTATCCAATCAATGCTTACTAAGTATCAGGTACATGGCATGACTACTGTAGACTTGAAAAGTAGGTTGGAACCAGATGGAATGCCAGACTCAGAAGATAAACTTTAATTTGATGGCGGTAAAGCCATTGATTTTTTTCTGAAGCATGGAAAGAGATATTGAAAGTTTAAAAGAAAGAGTAGATTAGCAGAATTAAACAGGATGGATTGGAGAGAAAGGAGATAGGAATGAGAAAATCCACCGGCGGGAAATGCCAAGGTCCACAGGTAGGAGAATAAGCTCTGGACGGATGTGGTGATAGGGGTAAAGGGAAAGATGACAAGAAAAGGCCTGGCTTTGAGAGAAGTTAAACTGTAAGTGGAACTTGTTCCAGAGAGAGAATCCTAAGCAGGCTCCACGCTGATAGCAGAACTATCAGGGCTCAAACTTGTGAACCATGAGAACCTGAGCTGAAACCAAGATTCAGATGCTTAACTGACTAACCCACTGAGGCGCCCCAGGAACTTGTTTTTTTAAGCTTGTTATCACACTGAATTTCAAGAAACTCAAATTTATTTATTTATTTATTTATTTATTTATTTATTTAGGAGAGAGAGCAGGAGCAGAGGAGAGGGGTGGAGGGAGGAAGAGGAGAAGGGAGAACCATAAGCAGGCTCCGTGCTCAATGCAGAGCACCATGCAGGGCTCAATCCTGGGATCATGACCTGAGTTGAAATCAAGAGTCTGATGCTCAGTCAACTGAGCCACCCAGGTGTCCTGGGAACTTCACATTTAACAACACTGTATAGACATATAAAATCAGATCTTTATGCAAAACGTTGGTTTTACACTTCTCTATCTGTCTTAATCCTTTGATATCAGAAGGTCCAGTAATGCCTGAAGGAAAATTCTCACAGTATGTTGGCCTAGAGAAGAGGGTTATACGTCGTCTTCTGTTACTCTATTTTGTTAGATGGAATACGTTACAGCCACCTCCAGGTCAATGATAGAGGGCGAGAGCACCGGTAATTGAAGTGGTCAGATTATCCGAAATCCATCTTTTTCATAACTTTGTGTTTAAGCCTCCTTTACTATCAAATCTTTTATCAGGGCTTCTAACAAGAAGCAGTTTTCTAAATTTGAATGTGATCTACTGACCATTCCCGACTTCGGCAGTGGGAGGTTATGAGCAGGGAAACGGCTAAACGATCCCAGAGCAGAGAGCACAGAAAACCTTACAATTTCTGATAGTTTAACAAATTCTTTGATTTTAGTCACTGAAGATTGAGAGGTAAATGAATACATGTTGCTTGGCACTGAAACGGCCTTTTCCTGTCTTTTTGTGCTGGGTGATGACAGTTACTTTTCTTTAACAATTGCTACATTCCTTTTATGTTCTTGGAATCCTGGAGTTGGAAACAACATCAAAAGTTCATCATGTTTCATTTCCCACTTGCCAACAGAATTAAACCTAAACTGTCCAAGCTGGATCATTGGCTGCTGTGTTCTTTGAGTCTTGGGCTTAAAGGATGGCTATGGGTATATAATGGAAGGGAGTTAGTTGGCTGGCAACCTGTTTATCGTGTGTTATAGTTTTTTTATTTTTTAATTTTTTTTAACATTTAGTTTTGAGATACAGAGCATAAATGGTGGGAGAGCAGAGAGAGAGGGAAACACAGAATCCGAAGCAGGCTCCAGGCTCTGCACTATCAGCACAGAGCCCAATGTGGGGCTCGAACCCACAGACTGTAAGATCATGACCCGAGGTGAAGTCAGACGCTTAACTGACTGAGCCACCCAGGCGGCCCTCACGTGTTACAGTTTTGATGATAGTTATCTGCCTGCTTAGCAATAATATAAGACATGCACACATAGATGAATGTGATCTGATTGGCAGTCTGATGTTCTAGAATACAAATGAGGGGAATATGTGGAACAGAAGGACAATTTTCTTTGGAAAACAATATTTTTCATCTATTAAGGTTTGTTATCATAATGTTTGGCACAAAGCTTAGCAACAGAGTAGGCCCATCATAGGTGTTTGAAGGAGTAAAAAAAAAATCTAGCAAATAAATATTTACCAGCTGAAGAAATGTGGCTGCCCAGGAGAGTGGGTTAACTGTTCTTCCCATTGTGTGTTCCCAGAGTTCTTTTCAACTCTGTCTGTCAGTGCAGACCCCAAGAGAACCACGTTACACAGTAGTCCCTATGATACTATGTGAAAAAGAGTTCTAGAATCAAATAAGATTGGGAAATACTGGATTTTCTATCTCCTGTTTGGAATTATGGTGCACATTAGCATGTTAGGGCTTTGCAAAGACTGGAAATAAAGAAACCTGTTTATATTGGGTGAACTCGGTATTTAGTAAATCTATTTGACCATAGGGAACTCCCCCCCCCTTTTTTTTCACAAAACCTATTGACCATTCACACTCCAGGAAACACTGCCTTTTAAGGTTAATTGTTCATATTTTTGTCTGAGGGAGAGACCACCTTTTATTCATTTTTGTCTGTATGTGCTCTATGCTAACTTGCATATAGTAGGCACTATAAAGACTTACACATGTAAAAGGAAAATGGCCTGTATGGGTTGGTTGGGATGACATCAACCACTGATCGAAAAGGCTGGGGTGGAGTGCTTGTCTTGAAGATAAAGATAAACAGGGTCACAGATGAGATCAGACAGAAAGGGAGGAGTGAAATGGAGTGGGTTCTGAATTCAAAGGGCCTGTTTTTAACCCAAGTAGAAGACCAGAGCTTCTGACACTACTCTTGAAGATCTTTAGTCTACTTTTTTTTTTTTTTTAATGTTTATTTATTTTTGAGAGAAAGAGACAGAGACAGAGTGCGAGCTGGGGAGGGGCAGAGAGAGAGGGAGACACAGAATCCAAAGCAGGCTCCAGGCTCTGAGCTGTCAGCACAGATCCCAACATGGGGCTCGAACCCACGGACTGTGAGATCATGACCTGAGCGGAAGTTGGACGCTTAACCAACTGAGCCACCCTGGTGCCCCTTTGGTCTATTTTTTATGACAATTACAATGTCCCTCTTAAATCACCTATATTTTCAAGCTTTTCAGAAATCTTTCTTGGGTGTACCTCACTCACACTTAATGCGATTACCATACTATTATAGCAATTTCATTCTTAAAATTTCAGCCAAGCGATTATTTGGAAATGAGAGCCTACTTGGCAAAACCATCTGAAGGCTACACATGACTGTGTTTGGGGTCTCTAAGCAAGGCTGCGTTCTCCCAACTTACTACTGTAAGGCTTACAGCACCTTTGATGTGTCAGAGCAGTGCCACCCGGCACTGAAATAGAGCAGAACCCCAGATATGCCCTGCAGCTGACTGCAGACAAATAAGGGAGTGCTACTAGTAAACAGAGGCCCCAAGGATCCAGGGGATTTTTCTGTGGTCCTCAGATATCCAAGGCTCTCAATGCTATTAGAGAGTCTATTTCATACAGCTCTGAATGGGTGCCTTCATTTGGCTGCTTTATGATTTGCTCCAAGCAAAGGAAATTGAAAATAGATAGAAATCAGTAGTGTTCCCAGTGCCTTGTGTTGGCATCATACATATTGTGAGCAAAATATTACACCACATATCCAGAGACAGAGAGCCGTGTGCTTGAAATTTTTCATTTTGACCACAAGTGCTTGAAAAACAACATTTAGCTCTCTTAAAGTTCTTACTGGAGAATAAGCTGAATAAATATCCAAAAGTTGTTTTAAAACTTTCCTCTGGTGTAACTACAAGAAGCTGGGCAGCACAGGAGTTTTAAAGTTTAGTATCCCTTGAGTTGTGGGCATACACCGTAACTTGAGTTGCCCCATCTCTGTATCTGAATTTAAGAAATAACTATTCTATTATTCCTTTTATGAGGACTTCCATTTACATTTCTGTTTTTTTTTAAGTGGATTTGTTTATTTTGATGGGAGGTGGAGGGGAGGAGGGCAGAGGAGGGCACGGTTCCATGCACCGTGAGATGACCTGAGCCAAAATCAAGACTCAGATGCTTAACTGACTGAGCCACCCAGGCGCCCCTCCATTTCTGTGTCAACTAGAGGTAGAATGGGTCTAAAGGAGATCATTATATTCATACTCTGATACAGGTATTTTTCTTCAGTAGTTACCCTAGTAACCACCACACGTTTACTATATTTGTTGCTAAAATCATATGCTGACTTTTATTGCTATCGAGGAATATTACATTCAAAAGAATAAAGGGGTGTTCCTTTTCCACATCTTGCTGCATCCACTGTATTATGAAAATAAAGGGCTCTTACCTCATAGCCTATTGATATGTCAAGTAATAAATGTGACAGTTACCGGTTCTATTTTCCTTATCCCGTCTTCCTGCACAACTGAAATGTAACATGTTTCTTACTAGTAACAGATGCTGGAAACCTTTTTTTGAAATTCCTCTGGAGAGGCTGTCCTGTTGATTCCATTAGACGTGGGAAGTGGCTTTATGCAGATGTCTACTTGCCAGGATGCAATGTTGTAATTGCTGTTCTGCTGACCCCTTGCTGAGTGCCATGCTTTTCTCTTGTAGGTGATGTGCCTTCAGGACTTTTTTGGTGACGATGACATTTTTATTGCATGTGGACCGGAGAAGTTCCGTTACCAGGATGATTTCTTGCTAGATGAAAGTGGTAAGGAAAAAAAAAAAGTTCAAAACCAGGGGAAATTTGAGGCAGCTTTCCAAAATGAGCCACACCAGGCCAAGATTATGTCAACCCCAAAGCTACCAAATCAGTTTCAGATCCTCACCCAGCATGTCTTTTCCATATCTAGAATTTCTTTGATTTTTTTTATATAGAAAACAGATGAAATGATAATTGGAAAGGTTAAATCATTCAGAAGAGTAAATTACCAATGGCTAATTTATAACCATTTAATAACTAAATTGATGTTTTATAGAAGACCATGATGCAGATTTCTACATTTTTAATTATCTATTTTTGCCAACATGTGTAGTTGAGAGCTTTGTAATCATAAAATTATTGAGTGTGTTTCTCTGTGAAGCTTTCACTTTACCTACTTTTAGGTTCCTAACTGGGGACAATGGCTAGGTATCCCTTTTTCTTTAACTACTACAGAATTTGTATGTCATTAGCATCTGTGAGAGACCAAAAAGGAGGAGGGTAGGTCCTTGGATTCAAACTGAAATGTGATTGTAAAAAATAGAGAAGAGACAGTTGATCAAGAGGGAAAGAATTGTCTCAGGAAATGAATATGAAAAATTGTGACTTCAAGAATGATTTTTTTTTTTGATGCCATAAGTCATCTCAAGAGTCCTAACAGCATCACAGAAAAGATTATTGCACTGAAAAAAAAAAAAGAGACCTCTCCTTAATCGTATTACTTCTAATTTAATTGGGAGATATTACATATTTATGGACAATTCAGACTCTAGCTGGTGGGAAGTGCTTTTTGAAGTGATAATGGATTTTATACTAAAATGCATGTGGAAACAAATTAGTGAGCTTTTGACAAAGTGGATGGGAAATACTTGAGTGCCGACTTGGTAGGGTAAGTGATGTGATGGAGGGGTCCTGCCCCGCCCCTGCTGATGTATGTTCACATATAGTATCTATATTAATGGTATATACACATATCATCCATATGCATTTGAACATAGTACAATTATTTCATCATTTAAAAATGACTTGGGGTGTGTGGGGAGGGATAGGAATTAGAAAGATTTCCCCTGTATTGTGAAAACTTCGAATGCCCAATGGACGTATATATTTGACATGAGATATGACATAATATGTTGGTTGGATAGATAGATAGATAATATGATAGAAGTGTCATTTGAAGAGATTTAAGTTATTTTGCTTCAAAAAAAACCTAGTTGAAAGAGTGATGTCGGTATCCTTCCCTCTAAATAAATTTTCTCTAAATACATTCCATCTTTATCTCTGATTGATGTGCCTTTTGGGGGCCAGGATTTATGTAAATCTATCATACACAGGGTGCCCCCTGGGAGGACTCTCCCATCCCACCCCTGCCTTCTACGGGATGAGACTGCTCTGTCATTGTGCAAAACAAGAGAATGTTAGGAGTCAGGCAGGAGCCAACAACAGTTTCAAGAAAAATAAACTGCCTTGACTTTCAATTTAAAGAAAATAACTGCTTCTGATAGAATAGTCTGAGAGAACAGATAACGTTCTGAAATGAAAGTTTCATTTGTTACCTCGATAGAAAACAAGCTGTCAGATTCCGGCTGGAATACGGTTCAGTGTCAAGTCAGCAGTGTTGACCTGGGGCTGCCCAAGTGTCTATCAGGCCTGCAGGTAGGCCTGGGACCTCCCCTGGCCCAGCCCCTCCCGGTGAGGCCTCTGGGTTGGGCTTTGCCTTCCCTGCAATGTGCTCTCACACCATATGCTGCAACTTGTCCTATTCCCCTGTGACAATAGACAGGCTTTCTGGAAAGCACAACAGAAAAATACCAGGAAATCCTTTGTGATTTCCCCCTTAGAATCCTTTCTCATTAAAAAAAATGCAGATAGGGGCGCCTGGGTGGCTCAGTTAGTTAAGCTTCAGAGTCTTGATATGGGCTAGGTCATGATCTCACTCTCATGAGATCTGGGTCCTGCAATGGGCTCCGAGCTGAGTGTGGAGCCTGCTTGGGATTCTCTCTCTCTCTCTCTCTCTCTCTCTCTCTCTGCCCCTATCCCCACTCCTTCTCTCTCCCTCCCCTTCTCTGCCCCTCCCCTGCTTCCATGCACTCTCTCTCTCTCAAAATAAATAAACATTTGTGTGAGAGAGAGAGAGAGAGAGAGAGAGCGAGCATGCTCTCATGCTAACAGAGGAGGAGCGGAGAGAGAGGACAGAGGATCCGAAGTGGGCTCCATGCTGACAGCAGAGAGCCCCATATGGGGCTCAAATTCCATGAAATCATAACCTGAGCCGAAGTTGGATGCTTAACCAACTGAACCACCTAGGCGCCCCTAAATAAACATTTAAAATATTTTTTTTAAAAGGCAGCTAGCTAGCTAGATATCTACATACACGTACAACAGTGCATGTGAACACACGTGGATCAGACACCTTGCCCGTCATTTATGGTTTGCCACTTTGAAGGACCACTTCAAACTATTTCAGTGAGAAAGTGCGAACTTCAAGTTCTTACCCCCGATGAATACACCCTAACCATTTCTTGGTGTGAAATCCATTTGCTGAGTAACAGTGTCCTCCTCCATCCTAAAAGAAACACGTGGATTGGGGGAAGGGGTAGAAAAAAGAATCTAAATTGAGATTTTACTTCCTTGGATGAACTTACTCTGAGACTAAATTCACACATTGACAACTGCAATTTCCCTGTTGCTTGTACAGCATGTTCTAGTGCTAATGTATTAAAATTTGAATCTTTTTTTAAGTGCTCTGGGATGATTTATCCCAGCTTATCTGTACTTGCTAAATGGTATTTGCACGTTGCGGCTTCATTTGGCCTGTTCCATACTAGCTTCCTAAAAGGAGTATCAGTGGGGGATACAGACATCTTCAGAATTAATACTCAAGCAAGGCCGGGCTTGATTTAGTGGCATCAAGAAGTGGCCTTTTGCCACAAGGCAGCGCTTTTATTTTGTCTTTCAAGATTAACCCAGCTCCCTGTGTGCTCAGGATCAGCAAGAATACGTCCCCCTAATTACTGCTGGGCCAGCTCCTGGAGATGGCTTGTAAGGTCTTTCCAGGGAGGAATTCTGCCATTATAGACTTATATTTCGTGGGCTGCATTGGAGCCAGATCAATATTAGAAACTGTGAGGGAGCATCCTTCCTCCCCTAAATTTTCACATGCGGGAAAAAAATGCCTTCTTTTTTCCAGCTTAAAATGTAACCCATTTTAAGCAATATCGTCATCAATCGGTGGAGTCTTAGCACCTTTGAAAAATGGTGGATACAGCGCTATATATAGAGACAGACAGGCCAACAGCTCCTTCCCCTGCATGGGCTGCTGTCTCATTTAGAATGATGAAACATAGTCAAGGAAAATGCCAAATTGGAGACAGGAAGCTTAACATAGTTTTGCTTATATATTGATGATAAACTGACAAATTGGTGATTTTGTTGCCATTAAAAAATGAGAGGATTTTGTTGAGGAATGCCCACCTCACACCTAGGAGGGACGATTAACCCCTCGGTGATGAGCTTGTCACGGGATGTCACCTTCTGTCTGTCCCCTCCCCCCCCAGCTTCAAGCCAACACCCCCCAAACCTGCTAGGCCAGTGCCTTCACCCATTTACCTCACCCCTGCCAAGCCTGCCACCTGCTCAGGAATCTGAGTATTTCTCATCCTCTTTTTTTACCAACTCCTGAGTGCTCTTGAATCTGATGTTAATCGCCATTACTTCAGACTTACATATTTTTGCACAGATGTTACTAGCTTCCTAGGGCTGCTGTAAGAAAGCACTGTAAATTAGGTGGCTTCCAACAACAGAAATTGATTTTCTAACAGTTCTGGAGGCCAAAAATCTAACCTCAAGATATAGGAAAATTTCTGTCTCCGAAGTCTCTGGGTAAGATGCCTTCTAAGCTATAATCCTAGTTTCTGGTGGTTGTTGGCAATTTTTGGAATCCCTTGGCTTCCTGCACCGTTACTCCAGGGTCTGCCTCCAGCCTCACAAGGCCTAATTCTCTGTGTGTGCAAATTTTCCTCTTCTTCTAAGGACCCCAGTAATTGAACTAAGTCCCATCCTAATCCAGTATGACCTCATTTTAACATGATTACATCTGCAAAGACCCTATTTCCAAATAAGGTCACGTTCACAGGTACCAGGGGTAGGACTTTAACATATCTTTTGGGGGACACAATTCAACCCACCACAGATCTTTGAGGTTGTCCAGATTTTATTTGAACTTGAGTTACAAATAAACTCATTTTTATTTGTTTGTTTCGGCCTGTCTTTAGATTTTCACAGTTATAGCTTTATATTAATCAGTACAATACCTAGACAACAGAGCTGTGACAAGACTGTCCCCTTGTCTGACCTTTCACGGGTAGGGTCACTCATCTCGTGGATCAGAAGAATGCTGTGAGATGGTCTGAGTAAATGCATTGGTTAGCAGTGCATTTGACAGGGCCTCTCCTGGAATCCTTTTGACTAAGATAAAAATATATGGTCTGAATGACATAGGTGGTTGTGTTTTTAATTGATTGAACTGAGTTGCCTTGTCCAAGAGGCTGATGTCCATGTGGTGGCGGAGATCTCTGTTAGAATTCACTCAGAGGTCCCTGAAGAGAGGGACTTGTTTGTACGCTGAGAATCACACCAATAGGGTTCTGCCTTGGATTCTGTGTAGTTGAGTGTGGCTAGAAATGCCCATCTGAGAACATTGATGGTGTATGGATGAAATCATCTGGTAGGAACACAAGGATCCACAAGGATTTTAACAGAATGGATTGTATCCAAGAAGATAAAATTAAATTGGTATTAACAAAAAGTAGTGCTTCGGGTATTTTTTTGTTTAAAAAAAAAGCCAGTTTTACAAGCTTAATTAGGAGTAACGTAGTTTTAACAGTAGAGCATGCATGTGAAGATTTTAGTTGACTGCAGGCTTCTTGTGAGATGTGGCTCATTTGCCGAATGGATTGTAGGCACGTCATATATCATAAAACCTTTCAATGTGCCTGATTGAACATGGCAAATGTTGACCGAAAGGTAAAATTAAAAGTGCTCTTCAAAATTCACAAAGCTAGTATACAAGTAGAGTAAGTATAGTGTAGAAAAGAGAAGAAATTTAAATTATTGGGCTTTCACATGGGTTTTGTAAGTTTGCAGCATTTATACTTTTGAAGTTTTGGAAGTTTAAAACTGCACTAAGACTTTCGGGATACCGTGTGTGTGTGTCCATGTGTGTGCGTGCGCTTGTGTGCGTAACGTCCTATTTCTGAGGAGTGCCAGGCCAGGTGCTCCCTGTACTAGACACACCCATCGGAAGTACAGTGTGCTTCCTGGGTATGTGATTCTAAAGGTTTCTTTGTTTTTGAGGGAGAGATAGAGCACAAGTGGGGAAGGGGCAGAGAGAGGGCGGGGGGGTGGGGGACGGAGGATCCGAATCAGGCTGTGCTCTGACAGCAGCTAGCCCGATGTGGGGCTCAACCTCACAAGCTGCGAGATCATGACCTAAGCTGAAGTCAGATCTGACTAAGCCACCCAGGTACCCCCTGGGCATGTGATTCTAGAAGGAACATTTCTTTGGCTTCTCCTATGGACTCCCTGCTGGTGGGTGCCCAGAATCCACTTCGTAAAACATTTCTGGAAATACTCCATCCTGAGCACTTTCCAGGGACCCATGTCCTGAGTGAGATGAGACAGAAGCTGCATTAGGCAGCCTTCACCAAGCAATGATTTTGATTGTTTTCCCCAACTCTGGGTAGTAAGAAAATGGGGTTAGAACCTAGAATAGTGGAAGCCGTCTTGGAGTAAGGTTAGAAGACAGGTGTAGTCCAAGTTCCATGTCCTGCTTGCTGTGTGGTCTTTGTATCTCTGAGCCTGCTTCCTATTCTGGGAAACACCTTTTTTTCCTGGGTTGTAATGGACCTCAAATGAGATAATAAATGTCAAAGCACGTTCAGAACTGTGTTCCTTGTTACTTAGTGAATGATGTTAGTGAATGACACCTCAGCTAAAATATACCTCCTAGTGGACTGCAGCTGGACTCAGCCACGTAGATTCATTTGCAGGGCTTAATTGGAGGCAGATGTCACCAAGATTTGGTTCTGGTGCTCTTTAGAACCAAAAAGCGATTATCTGTTGCTTTCTTCCCACTCTCGACTTCTATTCCTGTGGTGGAGGTAAGAGGGAATTAAGGGACCTTTGAAGATATCCACCCTTCTCTGGAGGGAATCTCTGGAAGATTAAACCAAACCGCATCTAGAACCTTAAAATGGATAGACTCTTAAAATGGACAACATTCAAGGGTCCCAGCCTGTATGTCCACATAGATTTGGGTCTGTGGGATTTTTGGTGGCCCCATCACTCTGTCCCAGGGCTGGTGATGCTAGGAAACCATAAGTCATTACAAACACTAGGAAAATGCTCTGAGTCTGGATAGGCCTCCTCACAGAATGGATTTTTAGCTACTGCTAACAAAACTCATTTTTTCATGCATCCATTCATTTATTCAATAGGCTAAGCTAATTTAGCATGTGCCAGGCAGTATGCTAGGCACAGATAACTGTGCATTTACTGCACTTACATGAAATATGACCGGCCGACCCGTCATAAGACTTTTAATATTGCTTATGTCTGAAAATGCCAACAGATCTCTGGCCCTGAACTTTGACTCAAAATATTACGTGGTGCTTCTTGCCATAGTGTATTTTATTCCTTTGGAAAAATATTGTGGGAAATGACTAATGGGGTCATAATAGACTGACTTCTCTTTATAAATTTAAATTTTAATTGGATTATATGGCCAGTTTAAATTGAATCTGTGGGCATATTTCTTTGAGATGCGTGGTACTTCATGCTGGAATATTTTATTGTTTCAATAAATGTTAATTCTAGGAATGTATGGTTCTTATTTTTTAAAAAACTCGATAGCTTTCTTATTGAATAATTGCCAAGTTTCCACGACATTTCATTGTTGTATAGAAAATCTGGCATGATTTTGATTGCATTGATTTATAGAATGCAGCCTGATGTTTGAAATAGAGTTTTAGGGTTTTTCTTTGTTTTGAGTTCCAGAGAGCACATTGGTAATGTACTTACTCTTGTCAGCAAGTTCCCATTTGCCTCTTAGCGGTGGTAAAACTGGAGGGGTTCAGGGTTCGGGAGACTTTCTCCACCATAACTACATTTTAGCTCATGCATAATATAAAGTTCCCCAGGACATAGTGATATTTTCAAATTTCATAGCTGCCAAGCTATGGAGACATATAGAATATTATTCTTTGGGACAGGACCTAACTCCAGCATAAGCTAGTTCCTTTGCTACAAATAGATGATTTTCTAGTTGGGAAATCAAGACATTGTGTAACACATGCGGTCTTTTCTTTACACTTTCTCTTCTGGTCCCTCTGGGCTTCTTTTTATTGTATTCAGTCACATTGACGCCTGAATTGTTGGCATGGAAGTACCCTACAAATATAACATTGACAATGAATGCTGCACACTAGGAGTATTGAAGGCTATCAGCCCACCTCTGTGTCCAGGGCAGAGGTCCCTCACATGGCATTGCAATAGCTGTTCATCCATCCTTACCTAGAGCCCTCTGTTCTGCAGCTTACAACTGTATAAGAAGGTCAGTCCCCTGTGCTGATATCACCAGTGCTGATATTTTTATAAGTTCTCTCTTTTTTTATGCTTATTTTTGAAAGGGGGGGGGAGGGGCAGAGAGAGAGGGAGACAGAGGATCCAAAGCAGGCTCCACACTGACAGCAGAGAACTAGATGCAGGGATTGAACTCATGAACCGTGAAGTCATGACCTGAGCTGAAATCAAGAGTCAGATGCTTAACTGACTGAGCCACACAGGTGCCCCAAGTTCTGTCTTAAAAAAAAAAAAGAAAGAAAAAAAAGTTTATTTATTTATTTTGAGAAGGGGGGAGGGGCAGAGAGAGAGAGAGAGAGAGAGAGAGAGAATCCCAAGCAGGCTTCATGCTGTCAGTGCAGAGCCTGATGCGGGGCTCCATCCCATGAACCATGAGATCATGATCTGAGATGAAATCAAGAGTCAGACGCTTAACTGACGGAGCCCCCCAGGCAACTCTTTTATAAGTTCTTTCTTATATTGGGCCCGAGTTAATCTCTTTCTAGCTTGTACACAGTAGTCCTGATTCTGCCCTCCAGAGTAATAAACACCACCCACTGCCTTCATTCACAGAAGATGAACTTCTGTAAATTACAGGGATGATCAAAGTCATTCACTATAAACTGTTTTATTTGCCTTCCTTCTAAACCAAAATGTCTTTATATCTTCTCTCTTCTTTCTCTCATCTTTCAGGGGAAAAAGAGTCTTTTTTTCTAAAGGCAAATGCAATGTTCTTGACTTTGTCTTCTTTCCTCTTCTTTGTGACCTTGCCTTATCAGTCTTCCTTTCCTATTGTTCTTGTGGATTTGTCGTTTTACCCTATCTTTACCGTCTCTTTCTCCTCAACCTGCAGCCACAACTAAGTTTCTCCTGTCCTAAGAGGACCTTCAGTCATCTCTATCACCTCATCAAACCACAGTGCCCTATCTCTGCCAAACAGCCTTAAAAAACAAAAACCCCACAAAATTACTAAAAAAAAGGGCAAAATTACTGTCCTCAAGACCTTCATGTCCTCATCCTGACTCACTTTTTATACCCTTGGATAAATAGTACCTTTTAAACATGAGACTTATGGGGACCTTTTTTCACTGAAAGTTGTCTTCCACTATCCTTTTAAATGTATATAGTGGTGGGAGTTCTTCTTTGCCACTATAGGACACTTAGCCACAAATCTCAAGACTTTTCTCCTCTCTCCTAAGATGATAAAAAGTATTATGGACTCTTCTCATTACAAATCACCATCTCAATCCAGAAATGAATATATTGAGTCCCATGCGATAGTCATTCAAAATTGGAATTCCTTTCCATACCTCTCCAGGGCCCGATGTCGTGAGTCCCTTCTCTGAAGGAAAAAGGTAGGGTTCTCCTTTCCCACTTACCTCCTCCCTGATGTTTTTTTATCTTTTCAGGGTCGGAAGAGAGAAGGGTGGAGAGGAGCAGGGTGATGAGAGAGGGGAGGTGGGATGTCCTTACATGATAGCGCTGTTGTAAGATGGCTTCAGGCCCTCCGGGCCAGCACACGTTATATGAAGCCAACTTCTCATAACAGGTGTTTTTGTGGGTTCTTCAGGGACTCTTACTGGGAACATTCCACTCTTCTGCTTTGATGTGGTCAGTTCAGTTTCTTCCAGCTTTGGATGTTTCTCCCTTAGTCCTTATTTTCCAAAGCTCTCCCTGCTGGCCTCAGATGATCCTCTTGGGAAGAATTTAAATTAGCTCCATGCCAATTCACTCCCTCCGTTCCACAATGCACTCATATGTCCTTTGCCCAGACAAAAGGCCACCCGATGCAGCCAAGCCTCCTTTACTCTGCTGCCAGTGGTTCTCCAGCAAATAGCCAAACACTCAGACGCGAGTGTGTAATTCCCCTCAATCCACAGATGACACTGACCGGGTTCTTCCGATCTCCCAGTGAAGCCCTAACTGAGATGAAGAGAAACATCTCCCCTCTTCTGGAATGAGGGAACTCTGCACAACTGTCTAAAGAAATCCTTCTCACAAATCCCCTTTCTCTCTGTTAACATAAGTCTTTTATCGCTTTGAAATGAGTAAGAAAACTAAGGCCTGCAATTTGTTTGTTTATATCTGCTTTGAAATTTCTAGAAGGTGATCTGGCTCTCAATTCACTTCGGTGTCTGATACACATCCCCTTGCAGTCTGGGTGCAAATTCCATTTTGAACCCTGTTCCATTTGTGACTTCCTTCCACTCCTGCCACATATATAATAGTTCCATACACAAGGATAACTTTCAAATCACTATATCCGATGCCCTTGTTTTCCTTTTTCATCCCCAACTTCTTTGTAGAGTTTGACATGTTCCAGGATTCCCTCCTTGAAATTCTCTTCTCTTGT
>NW_026059816.1:0-32584 GCF_023721935.1 Panthera uncia | reverse complement strand
CCTTGGCACCCTCGAAACCCTTTCGCTTGTTTTCCGGGTCTGCCATTAGCATGTTTAAGCAAAGATTATAAAGAGGTCCCGTTGGAAGAGAATGTATTGCAACCTTACTGCCTTATCAGCTAACTTTCCATCACTCAGTGTGAGACCCCAAAAGAGGGGTAGCAGCTCTAGGGTGGACTTGATGATTTTTGCCTGGCATTGGCCTTGATGAATCAGACCGAATCATAGTGGGTTTGCATGCAAGTTGGGAGAGATGAAGCAGTATACTTGTGCATTTCATGGGTATTTTGCTACACATTTTCCATAGCCAGACTCCCCAAATGGCAGGCATTCCCTTCCATATTTTGGAATTGACACTACTATCAATGTTGCCGCTGTTACTTGTTGCCACATTTATTGAGCTCTTACTGTATGGCAGGCATTGCGTGGAGCATTTACATGCAAATGTCTCATTTTAAGGGGCTCCTGACTGGCTCAGCAGGTTAAGCGACCGACTGCGGTTCAGGTCATGATCTCACGGTTCGCAGGTTCGAGTCCCGAGTCGGGCTCTGTGCTGGCAGTGTAGAGCCTGCTTGGGGTTCTCGGCCCTGCCTCTCTTTCTCTGCCCCTCCCCTGCTCATGCTTTCTCTCTCTCTCTCTCAAAATACATAAGTAAAACTCTTTTTTCAAAAATCTCGTTTTGATTCTCAAAGCCCTGTGAGATGGGCACTATTGATCTTCTACCGCGTATGAGGAACTGAGGCTGAGACAAGCTACAGACACCAGTTACACGAAAAAGCCAGCGTCCCATGCCACCAGAGTGCGTCAAAGTCTGGAATCTCAAACGTGACCCAGTCTGGATGTAAGAGCATAGAATGAGTTGGCTCAGAAACTCCAGGAGCCCTTTACTCCACTGAGGACCCAGAAGCTGCAAAAGAGAATCCTTCCCAGAGAGTGAGTTCCCTTTCTAGACCATTCTCTGGGTGGGAGAGCACTTCACATCCCAGTCCACTTTTCTTGGGAAAATTCACATTAATGAGTGCTCTAAAGGACAGTGCCTGTGTCGACCCAGATCAAAAATGGCAGATAAAGGTCTCACAGTGACCTATTTTGGTCTGTGACAATCAGAAACTTTATTCACCTCCAGAAGGTCCCCAGAAGTCCTTTAGAACTTCCTCTGTTCAAGTATCTTCTAAACTGTAAATTCATGAAAGCATGTCAAGGTTTGAGAAAGTGGACATCCTGGGGTGGTACCTAACAGTACTGAGCAGTGTCTTCTGAAAGGTATTTGGGGTGCGCTTTTGGTCCTCTAGAGGACACAAAATGCTAGGATGGCCTCACTGTGCCAATCAACAAGAATAGAAGTCCCTCTGTATCTGTGCCCAGGGTTAGAGGTATTTGAGATCATTTTCTTGAATTCAGAACCCCAAATATTGAGTGGCCCCCCTATTATACTGCAAAAGGACCTTCTGGCATTGTTCCTAGTTTTAAAGAACAGCATAACGAAGGATTTTTTGAGGTAAATGATAATACTTTTCAGGACCAATAAGAAGAAAAAGATTTTAATCATATAAATTTTGTAATTGAGTTTGGATGTATTTTTTTTTTCTCCTGCGGTAATAGAGACAATTTTTAGAAAGAAATTGAATGTATGCAACCAAGACAAAGAACATTTTGAGGCAACACACATCTGTGGCTACTGAGTGCCTGTTTTGAATTACATTTAAATTGCCTGAAGAGCATTTGGCAAATGGAAAATTTTAAGTTGGTTTAAGCTTTTCCATGGACAATTTAGGTTTTGTACTGTTATTGTTATATCTGTGCTTTTGCATTCAAATCTTTTCAACCAGCATGGAAAAGAGAAAAACATTGTGTTAAAGGCTTTTTAATGACATAGTAACTCCTCTTGACAAACAGTGGATCTGTTCCATTATCTTATCTGCCAAAAAAGAAATATCTTCCAGGAGAATAATATGTGCTTAATCATGAAAGGCTTCAGCTTTGAAAGCTTCAAATGATAGAATCAGCAACAGAAATAAGTACTCTACATCCCCAAATTAGATGTGTTCTTTTGATTATCTTGCAGTAACATCTGTGGTAACAATACTTTCTGGAAACCGCTGCTGATATACTCAAACAGCTTTACTAAGTTGGCCTGGCTTGTCCTGTAAAACATCAGTGATTTCACCAAGCATAGGATTGCCCCACCCCTCGCCACTGGCCCTTGGGCTTGGGTGCCCCACGAAAAGCTTCAAAAGGCTGCTATGAGCTCTGACTTCAGAACACAGCAGTGCCCTGATTCCTGCCCCCCTCCATGGAGTGACTACCTTCCTGTGGGTACTGACACCAGTCAACGCCAGTGAAGTCATCATCACTTTTGTTGCCTGGAGGGTTACATAATTGCAATCAAAAGATAATTTATGCATTGAGAAAATGCACCCACTCAAAATAGATGTATTGTTGTGCTTTGAGATAATTCTCAGTAGAGCCCTTCCTATTCCCAAGGCCAGGCTACCTTGCAGGTGAGAACTGAGGGTAGGACGGCTCAAGCCCACTTTGCCTGCGTTGGCCCAGATCAGAGGTAGCCCAAACACATGGCACTCTAGCAATCTATGATTATGAACAGGAAGTTTTGTGATTTGACCTCATTAAGAAATAGATCCTTTTCTTTATGCTTGTGGGGTTTTGTGCTACAGGTTTGTGCATTTATTAAAACAATATTAAGGGGTGCCTTGGTGGCTCAGTTGGGTAAGCATCCAACTTCAGCTCAGGTCACGATCTCATGGTTCGTGGGTTCGAGCCCCTTGTTGGGCTCTGTGCTGACAGCTCAGAGCCTGGAGCCTGCTTTGCATTCTGTGTCTCCCTCTCTCCGCCCCTCCCCTGCTTGTGATCTGTCTCTCTCTCTCAAGAAATAAAATAAACATTAAAAAAAATTTTAATAAAACAACATTAATATGATGATGACAGAAAATATAAAATCCATTTATTTTGTCTGCTTGTTTTTTTGAGAGAGAGAAAGAAAGCACAAGCTGGGGAGGGGCGTAGGGAGAGAGAGAATCTTAAGCAAGCTCGTCATCCAGCATGGAGCCCGATATAAGGCTTGGATGGCCCTGAGATCATGACCGGAGCTTATGATGTTCAACTGTTCGTCCGGCGGAGCCACCCAGGAGCCCCTAAAATCCATGTAGATCGGCATCATGGTTGGTGCATTCGTGGACGATGGTTTGCTTATTTGGGGAGGGGGTGAGTTAAGAATCCGATGACAGGATTATTAAAATATCAAAGGTCCGTATTCAAATGTGTTCTTGGTTGTCAAAATGCTGACAGATGCTAAATTGCTGAGAGATGTCGAGCTTGTGGGATACTCAAGAAGAGAATGCTGAGGATTTTCCATGTCACTGCTTTAAAACTTTTCATTCTTCACCCTATTTCACCTCTCCACAAGGGAGAGAACCTGTGTGGTACAGCAGAACTGGAAAGAAGCCCTGATCTTTCCAGAACCACTAAGTAGTTTATTATTCATGGTTCACATCGTCCCCAAGAGACAGAAAAAGCTGTCCTATATCTCAGATGAAATATTATCAGTGCTGGAACAGAATCAGGGAATGTGGTTCTCACAATGTTATACTTCATATGAAAAGTATAGAAATAGAAATAGAAAAATAAAACCCTGAACAAATGTTATCATCTAAAAATAAAATTTCCTATACCCACCCTCCCTCCTCGTCCTCCAAAAAATATATAACACAATTAAAATATAACCAAAAAATATTATACATGAGAAGGATTGCAATATTATGCATGCCTCGTGGGTAAGATTAGCTCTAGATAATTTTGCAGAAAAGAGGAGCGTTAATATGAAATCATTCTGATAGTATTAGGTTTTTCAAAAGCATACAAAATCTAGGTCGTGCGTATGCTCGTATGTGTGAAAAATACGTTCAATTTACTTAGGAATCTTTCACTCTCATATACTGCATGGTAAGGGGTGTAATGGCAGTGATGGTGAAAGTGACATTTTGAACAGCTATGGCAAGTTTATTCACACGCCGATTCTTATTTTCTTTTTCTTTTTTTCTTTACACACTGATTCTATTTGGTCACAATCCAAATGCAGAAGGATTCCACCCAAACGTGGGGGGAGAGGGGGAAATGTATGGCCATTCAAAGTGAACCAAAGTACATTTTTTGAAAAGGATACTAACAGTACAAAGGCCTTTTCTATCTGGATTTGGAAAAGCAGAATAAAAATGAAACTCATTAGAGAGTATTTGTGGGAAATGTAGATGTTAAAAACCTGACTTAATTGACTGAAAAAAAAAACACAAAGAAAAACTGCTAAAGAGAATATGACTGGAGTGAGGGTTTATTTTAATTAAGAAAGAGATCACAGTCCTAATGGTTTTGAAGGAAACTATGTAATTCTCTGCACTTGAGCAGGACTAATATGGACAACTGCCAACATTTGTGCCTTTCTGCAAATGGGTATTTTTAAAAGCACTTCACCACACTGCTTATAAAGCTCAACCGAATCCATCACAGTTCAGTTGTATTTTCCTTTGTTGCCATAGAAGCTGATCACAGAGTCCTCAAATCACTAGTTAAAGGTCAATTTGATATGAGTGCTAAAATTATCTGGGCTGACCATATTGTGGCCCAATTATTTTGGTAATTGGAATTGGTGAATTATGTGTTGACATAAACAACCATGCTACAATTACCCTGGAAATGGTTGATCTCAGGAGCTCTGTAGATGGGCACATTCACACCCTGCAAACACACTAGAGCATCAGAAACATTACTGAGGTGCGGTTTATCAACCCCAAGGTTGTGACTGATGTTAGCTGCCTTTTGCTCTAGATTTCCAACTTCCGGGAGGAAAATCAATTAGATATATTTCCTAGAAAAGTCTTCTGATGAAAGATAGTTCTTCTCCATGGAACTAATTCCCTGCTTATAAAACTGACTTTAAAAATGCCTTAGGGCTGGGGTGCCTGAACGGCTCAATCAGTTAAGCGCTCAGCTTCGGCTCAGGTCATGATCTCCCAGTTCGTGAGTTTGAGCCTGGCTTTGGGCTCTGCACGGCCAGTGCGGAGACTGCTTGGGATTCTCTCACTCCTTCTCTCTCTGCCCTGTCTCACTTGTGCTCTCTCTCTCAAAAATAAATAAATAAACTTTAAAAAAATGCCTTAGGGCTGAATGTAATACTGTTCCCTGTTTTTCTGTCTTTTCCCATTATGGAAAGAATAGATTATTTTAAAGGTACATCAAAATGCTCCACATATATATATATACCACCACCACTGGGCATATGGGAGAGAAAACACACACAAAAGTATTCACTGCTACTCACAATATCCCTGAGGCCAGCTGGGCCAGCATAGCAAAGTCATAGCCATCTGAAAAAGGCCAAGTATAACCAAGAAATAAAAGGTAACATACTAGCAGCTCTTCTTTTTTTTTTTTTTTTTTTTTTTTTTTTTTTTTTTTTTTTTTGGCCCAAAAGGATTTTTAGGCAAGAGCTCAGTGAATTCTTCTCCCACTGCTATATAATTTTGTTGTCCGTGATAAACTAAGGGCACAGGGTGAATCTGTTCTATGCTCTTTGTTATATTATACTCACGCAGAGAAGCCATCAGAGTTGAAAGTGACATCCTACCATTGCTCCAGAAGTCATAGTAAAAAGTGAACCTTGGAATTTGTGATAAAGAAAGAGCGTATCTTCAGAGGAGTGAAATCTAATAGCATCTTCCTTCTTATAGGACAGGCAGTCAATCAAACAGTATCTAAACCCCGTATGGAGAGAGGGTAGAGAGACACTCTAAACTCACTCACTGTGATTGAATTCCATCGCCTATCCAACTTTGTTAGATGGGCTCTTGAGGAAAGAATGAGTTCAGCCTCAAGACTGGGAAATTATACTCAAAAAAAGTATAGTTTTTTTGCTGTGTATATACATATACATAACAAAAGTATATGTACTTTCACCTTCTGTTTTATCTTACCACTGTGAATGTGTAGGTTAGATAAAATTAAACATATAAATTGGATAAGTCAGCTATCTTTTATTCTCCCTTAATTATGCTATGCTTAATCAATATGAAAGAGGATCGGGAAATTTCTCTTCAGTGGTGAATAACTACAAAATTAAACAGAGTGAGAGGTGGCTGTCTAATCTGGTATAATAACCCTCCTAAGAATTGCCTTATTACGGAGTGGCTCTGTTATTGTTCTCAGGGAAATGTCTGAAACGGTGAACAATTTAGGAGGGGAGAGGAGCACAATAACAGGAGAAGCCTTCTTCCTGAGGTTGTTCCATTGCTGTGTAAGAGGAGGACAGTGACAAACATTTATTATCCCCGAGATATGAAAAGCCAATCTAGGTACTGACATCAACTCAATAATTAGCCAAAAGTTGAACATGCTCTGCTGTCCTGATTTCAAATTCTTGTTACTTACCATCTAGAGGGGGGGGAAATTGGAAAAGATGAGGGGACAGAAAAAGTACCAGAGACGGGTTTTCCACCATTCCTGAGCAGACAGGTTTAGTGAACAGAACTGGGTCTGACCCTACACCTTGCCCTGGCCAAGTCCAGGGGAAGCCTTGGCTGTTTGGCTCAGGGTGTGTCTAGCACAGGGGGAGAGTGTTTAAAATCAGAATCTATCCCTAGGAGGGAGAGTTAGTTCTAAAAAAGAAATTCGTCTGGAAGGAGGAATGTGGTACTTATCTCTCAGGAGGTCAAACATTTAACAGGGTGTCTTTGTCTTGGCTCCTATCTGACGAGGTCAAAGATACGAAGACGTGAACGAGACATCTGTACCACAGAAAGAATGTTTTCCGTGCTCAAAAGGAGACAGCTCCAAAATGGAAGTGTGTTTGCAGAAGCTGGCTGCTTATGGAAATCTAGGGCTAATGATCCAAAATAAGTGTTCGGAAACTAAACCAACCATTATCTTCTTTGGGAACTAAGCAAAATCTCACCATGGACAAGTAGCCTCTACAATGGCCTGCTTCTTCCTACACTGCATGATTCACAAAGAAAGTGACTCCTCTGGACTGTATCACTGACGCTTCCTTGCACTCCAATGGATTCCATCAATCGGTGGCATCAGCAGGAGATCAGAGGACAAGAGAAAAGAGAGGCTGGGACATTTCTCCCCCTCCTCTCTCTCTGTTTTGGTGCTCTAGTGCTGGCAGGGTCATTACCTTTGTAACTACATCTCTTGCCAGACCACTCCTCCTCCACCACTCCAGCCTTTATAGCTCTGGTTAAACTATTTCCTCCCTCTGCCCCTCCAGGCCTAGGAGTGTGTTCAGCTCAGCTTCTCTAACTATGCTCACACCTTCGTGAATGATTAAATTATGTTCAGTGAAGTCCATTTGCTTCTGCTGTGAACCTGAGACAAAAAGTTTCATTTGCCACTTGCTTACTAACTTTCAAAGGTTCATATTCACCTTAGACCATGTTCTTATGTTCAGGGTTATATATTTATTCAACAAATAAATACTGATCATCTACTGTTTGTTGGATGTTTCCATAGGTTTGACATTTACAACATTTAACGACACAGTCTGCCCTCAAAGAGCAGCTCATTCAGAATATACGTAAGTAGAGAGGTCATTAGAGATGGTGAGTGAATGGTATCTTAGGGCTACCTGTGAGCCAGGTATTTCTTCCTGGATATCCATTTGGATCTTCATGCCCAACATTCTTAAATCTGAACTCACCAGCCCCCTTGCCTTCTCCCCATCCTACTTTGCCTCTCTTTGTTGAGGACACCATTGAACCACTCATTGGAGTTAGAACCTTTTGGAGTTAGAATCATTCTAGATTCCTCCCACTCTCTTTTACTCATCAGTGAGACACCCAGTCCTGGAAATTACAGCCTAAATGGCACTGAAAAAAGTCATATTCTCCCCACCCTCACTGCCCCTCCCAAGTCCAGATATGCCCAGCATTCCTCTCCGTCTCTAATCTTCTTCCACTGCATCCTCCACTACCAGTCCCTGACAACATCTAAACATGACCAAAATTCTATTCTAGTCACAGTGTTCTATGTGACCCCTTCACAGAGGAGATGAAAATGTATACTCCTCACCCTTGTGCACTGTTGATGGGAATACGAAATGGTGCAACCACCGGGAAAAACAACATGGCGATTACCTCAAAAAACTAAAAATAGAATTACCGAATGATCCAGCAATTCCGCATCTGGGTATGTACCCAAAAGGATTGGAAGAAGGGTCTTGAAAATGTATTCGTACACCCATGTTCATAGCAGCATTATTCGCAAGGGGACATGAAAGCACCCCAAGTGTTGATTGATGGATCAGTGGATAAGCAAAATGTTCTATATACACACAATGGAATATTACTCAGCCTTAAAAAGAAAGGAAATTCCTACACAGGCTACAACCTGGATGAAACTTGAGGACGTTATGCTAAATGAAGTAAGCCAGTCACAAACGGGACAAATATTTATGATTCCACTTACATGAAGCATTGAATGTAGTCTAAATCATTAGAGACTGAAAGTAGAACAGTGGTTGTCAGGGGTTGGAGGAAGGGAGAATGGGGATGGGGAGTTAGTGTTTGATGGGTACAGAGTTTCAGTTTTGCAAGATGAAAGGTTTTGGACATGGATAGTGGTGATGGTTGCACAACATTATGAATACACTTAATACTCCTGAAGTATGCACTGAAAAATAGTTAAGATGGTAAATCGTGTGTTATATGTGTGTTAATAAAAAAAAAAGTTGTAGGGGTACCTGGGTGGCCCAGTCAATTGGGCCTCTAACTTTGGTTCAGGTCATGATCTCGTGATTCCTGAGTTTGAGTGCCACCCGCTTGGGATCCTCTCTCCCCACCTCTCTCTGACCCCTTCCCTGCTCACACTCTCTCTCTCTCAAAAATGAGTAAACATTTTTAAAAATTGTTTAAAAAAAACAACTCTTTTGTATCCCTTGCAAGGTCTTTTGTGATCTGGCCCTTACATACCTATCCAGCCTCATTTCACCCCAGACCCCTGCCCAACTACTGTCTGACTTCCTGTAGCGCTAAAGTAATTGTGGTTCCCCAAACATAAGCCAAGCTTTCTCTTGTCTTGTACCCTGAGAGCATTCTATTTTCTTTCAAATCTTGCTCAGGGGTTGTCATCTCTAGGAAGTCTTTCCTGTCTTCTACGAGCATTTGTAATCTCCCATGATTCCTAATACACAATTCCCATAGCACCGCTCTCATCATAACTGTTGAGTCACACACCCATTTCCTCCTCAAGCTAACTCATTCCTTACCTCCGGGAGCTACGTCTTTCCTTTTGTGAATCTATGACACAGGCATTCAGTAAATAATATGTGAGAAACCAATAAATGAGTGCATGCTTTATAATTTTCAAATCACATTGACACCCTGTTGTGTGATTTACTCCTCCCCAGGAATGACAGTTATTATTGATTAATAAGAAGTTAACTGGAGCCAATTTGGCTTTTTGGATTTTTCTCCCCCAACTTTATTGAGGAATACTCGACAAAGTTGTACAACATGATGATTTGATATATGTATACATTGTGGAATGCTTACCAAGACCAAGATAATTAACACATCCATCGCTTCACATAGGTCATTGTTGGGGGTGGTGGGCAAAGCAGAGGACACTTAGTACCTGCCCTCAGCAACTTTCTAGTACATAACGCCATATTATTAATGATAGTCATCAAGCTGTACATTACATTCTCAGAATTTATTTTTATGACTGAAAATTTATAACCTTTGACCTACATCTCCAGATACATCCCTCCCCCCTATCCCCTAGCAATCACCATTCCATTCCTTGTTTCTATAAAACTGGCTTTTTTTTTATTCCACGTATAAGTGATACCATCCAATATTTGTCTTTCTTTGTCTGACTTGTTTCAGTGCAGCATAATGCCCTCAAGTTCCATCCATGTTGCTGGATGTTGTTAAGAAAGAAGGAGGTTTTCCTTCTTTCTTAAGGCTAAATAATACTCCATTGTGTGCATGTGTATATCACATTTTTAAAATCTATTCATCCATCAAAGGGCATTTAGGTTGTTTCTATACCTTGGATGTTGTGAATAACGCTTTAATGAGGGTGCAGATATCACTTCAAGATACTGATCTCCTTTCCTTCAGGTATATACCTCAGATTGGGATTGTTGGATCATATCGTAATTACATCTTTAATTTTTTGAGGAACTACCGTACTGTTTTCCATGATGGCTGTACCAATTTACCTTCCCACCAACACTTTCCCTGCTCTCTTGCCAACATTTTCTATGCCTTGTCTTTTTGACAAAATAGCCATCCTAACAGGTGTAAGGTGATATCTCATTGTGATGTGATTTGATATATATTTCTCTGATGATTAGTGGTGTTCAGCACTTTTCATGTACCTTTGGTCATTTGTATGCCTTCTTTGGAAAAATGTTTATTCAGGTCCTTTACTCATTTTTAAAATGAATTAGTTTACTTTTTTGCTACAAAGATTTGTGGGAGTTCTTTATATATTTTAGATATTAACCCCTTATCAGATATATGGTTTGCAAACCTTTTTCCCCATTCAGTAGGCTGTCTTTTCAATTTATTGATTGTTACCTTTGCTGTGCAGAAGCTCTATACTTTGATGTAGCTGCTTGGTTATTTTAACTTTTTTGCCTGTGTTTTTGATACATTATCCAGGAAATAACTGCCAAATCCAATGTTAAAGAGCTTTTTCCCTATGTTTTCTTCTAGGAGTTTCATGGTTTTAGGTCTTACATTTGCCGTTAATCCACTTCAAGTTAAGCTATGAGATAGGGATCCTGTTTATTCCTGGTTATCCACTTTTACCAACGCCCCTTATTGAAGACACTATCCTTTCTCCATTGTGTATTCTTGAGGTCCTTCTTAAAAATTAGTTGACTATATATACATAGGTATATTTCTGGGCTCTCTAATGTGTTCCACTGGTCTATGCACCTGTTTTTCGTACAGTACCATACCGTTTTGATTATTACAGCTTTGCGATATAGTCTGAAACCAGAAGTGTGATACCTCTGGCTTTGTTCTTTTTCTGAAGACTGCTTTGGTTACTCAGGGTCTTTTGTGGTTCCATACAAATTTTAGGATTGTTTGTTCTATTTCTGTGAAAAATGCCATTGGAATTTTGATAGGAATTGCAATGAATCACTTTGGGTAATGCGAGCATTTTCGCAATATTACCTTCTCCAATCAAGAACACAGGACATCTTTCCATGTATTTGTGTCTCCTTCAATTTCTTTCACTGGTGTCTTATAGTGTACAGGTATTTCACCTCCTTGGTTGAATTTTTTCCAAAGTATTTTATTGTTTTTGATGCCATTATAAACAGGATTACTTTCTCTCCATTTCAGATAGTTTCTTATTAATGTATAGAAATGTAACTGATTTTGGTGTGTTGATTTTGTATCCTGCAATTTTACTGAATTCATTTGGAACCAATTTGCGAGTAAGGTTAGCATAGTAAGTATAATTTTGTGTCAAAGAACACAGATATGGAGACTCCACAACTCTGGAGCCCCCTATCTAATTTTATGATCTCAGTCAAGTTACTAAATCCTTGAATTCATAGATTATTCGTATATAAAATAACAGTAATAATGATAGTAACTATCACAGAAGCTATTGTGAAAATTTAATGAGAAAATGCATGTTTAGTACAGCGTCTGAACTAGGGTGAGTCTCAATATATGCTAGCTATTATTTCACAATCCACCACACGAAAAACGTTGCCCGTAGCAAAGGTCAGAAGACACGGAGACATGCAGTTAATTTATGCACCCGTAATGATATTGCTTTGACTTCTCATATTTTCATATATATGTGACTATTAGAGTGTCAGCAGTATTCCTAACCTGCCTTGAGCAAGAGTCTTACTTTATTCATCATTCATGAATCTGATACATGGAAAGGGAGGGAAAAAAAGAAGAAGAAATGGCAGAAGTAGAAAAGCTGATAGCATAGAGGACAAGGGGAAAGTCAACTGCCAGTCTTCCTAATCTGCCTTTTAGTAGAAAAGGCTCAGTCAAGTACATAGTGTTTACCTTCCAGCAAAAGATATCTTTCCACAATTCCTACTGTCAGAATAGGTAAGTGTGGTTAGTTGGCAAAGCACCGGATTGGTCTGCTGAATTCAGACTGTGCAGGCCTGTGTGTTCTTTTTTCACACAGCTCACATCTTTTTCCTATTGTCAACATTTATTATAGCTATTGTGGGGAAAACACTTACTACCTCTTTGTTGAAGAAGCAAAGCAAAGTATGAAACATTGAGCCATGTTTTCCGTGAAAATCTGCATCAGGATAGCATGCAATTAGAAACTTCATTGCCACAACTTTTGTACATCCTCATCAAACCTACATTGAGAATTTGTTTGAACTTTTAGAGCAATTTTTCATTTTTCTTTGTCAATAGAAGCGTTTCCATCACACTTACGGAGCCACATAATGATCTCTAGGATAGTGGAGGAAGTGATGGTGCCACTTGACATACTTCTCATTTAGCTCATGGGTTCCCATTAGATATGCTCTTCAAAGGAGACAAGATTCAAAGGTTCGAAGGATGATTAACGGGCCATAGAGTTTTTCACCTTTGTGTCAGCACATCCAGCATTTCCATAAGGAAAGCCTGACCGTATGACAATTTTTCCATAATGCAAAAGTGTATTTCCAGTAGAGTTCCCTGTAGAATACCCATTCTCCAAATGGCCACTTAGAGGAAAAGGCACTAGATCAGGGGTTATAAGACCTGAATTCTAGTCCCAACGATCACTAACTTTTCTTTCCATCTCACTGAACTTCCCAGGAGCCTCAATTTCCTCATCTGTCAAGAGAACACATAATAAAAGTCCTATAAATGTCACAGGAGCCCTTTTAAAAGCCCTTTAAAAGGTCTGTAGAAAGTATTAATTGCAATACAAATCATAATCCCGTAATCCCAGAGCAACATGATTCTGATATGTTCTACCGGTACCTGAGATCTTTGAGCTCCAGAGCTCTGTCTCACATGTCCTATTAGCCAGGGTTCCTAAATGCAGACATGGAACCCACTTCAGCTAGCTCATACAAACAGAATCGAATAAAGAATACAAATGACATGACATTTAGGGGAGGGCTGAAGAAACAGAGTCCAGCTAAGCTTCCGGGAATAATTCCCACTACAACACCATTGTTGTGAGCCTCCAAGATGACTAGTGTCTCTCCCACATGCTGGGAGATGCTGGAGTGGCCAGACCTGTGCACACATCACCTCTGCCACATCCACACCTGTAGCACGAATGCCTCATGTTCTGCTTCTCTCCCCGCCAGGATGCCTTTTTAAGTCAGAGTCTTGAGTGATCGTATGTAGTTGTTGGAAAGAAATCATAACCTTCTCAAGTGAGTCTGGAAAGTGTAGTTTTGAGCATTCTAGAAGGGAGTTGGGATGGGTATTAGCACAAATGAGGGTCAGATTCTACCATGTTTGCCTGAAAAAATAATTGGCACATCAGTAAACATTCTTGGCTGAATTTAATACAATTTTTTAATTGCTTGGGGGCACTTGGGTGACTCAGTTGATTAAGCACCCAATTCTTTTTTTTAATATAATTTATTGTCAGATGGGTTTCCATACAACACCCAGTGCTCATCCCAACAGATGCCCTCCTCAATGCCCATCACCCACTTTCCCCTCTCCCCCACCCCCCATCAACCCTCAGTTTGTTCTCAGTATTTAAGAGTCTCTTATGGTTTGCCTCCCTCCTTCTCTGTAACTTTTTTTTTCCGCTTCTCCTCCCCCATGGTCTTCTGTTAAATTTCTCAGGACCCACATGAGTGAAAACATATGGTATCTGTCTTTCTCTGCCTGACTTATTTCACTTAGCATAATACCCTCCAGATCTATCCACGTTGCTGCAAATAGCCAGATTTCATTCTTTCTCATTAAGCACCCAATTCTTGATCTCCGCTCAGGTCATGATCTCAGTTTGTGAGATCGAGCCCCTCATGGGGCTCTGCACTGACACTGTGCAGCCTGCTTGAGATTCTCTCTCTCTCCTCTTTCTCTGTCCCTCCCCTGCTCGTGCACATGCTCTCTCTACCTCTCTATCTCTCTCAAAATAAATAAACTTTTAAAAAATAATAAAATAATTGCTTGTAAAAGCAATCAGGCAATAAATAGTAATTGGATACTTACTATGTGCGAAAGATAGTCTACCCAAGTGGGAAAATCTGAATTAACACAACCATCCAGTACAGAACTGCCTACGCTTTCTCAAGTACTCCATGTCGCTTTGTGCTTCTAAGATTTTGCAGAAGCCCTTCCATCTGCCTCGGGTGGCCTTCTCTTACTCTTCTGCCTCCAGCTAATTCCCAGGGATGAATATCCTTGGTCCTTTAAGACATCACTCAAGCTTCACTTTTTATTAGGATATTTTTAACTCCATGTGATGGAATAACTGTAAGTGGCTTCAATAATAAGGATGCGGTATCTCATATAACAAAAAGAAAAAAATGATAAAGACAGAAGAATCCAGACTTGTAATTCAGCAACACTATGCTATCCACAAAGACCCAACTTTCCTATCTCTGTTCTTCTCTCCTTAGCCTGTAGGAGCTCACTCTCAGGCTGTTCTTTCATCACAACATGGATGTCACCCCTCGGACATTACATTGTCACATAATTGTGATCAAAGCCAGGAAAGAAGTTTCTCCTGGGGCATGTCTCCTCCTCTCAAGAGAAAAGCCTGTTTCGAGTCCCATCTGTAGAATTACCTTTGTGCCTCCCTTTTTCCAGGGTTGTGTCACATGCCCTCACCTAAACCCACATTGAAAGTAAGCATAGAAGCATGATATTTGACAATGATTGAGGTAGGCTTGTGAGCATTCACTTCCTGGGCCCACCAGGGAGAGAGAGAGCAAATAAGCATCACGAAATCAGGACTCTTCCAGCAAGGAAGAAGGAGAGGGGAGCAGGCAACCCATTGCATCAGCTACACCTTCTCAACAACAACCATTACACCCTCTGGAGCTGTGTGAGTTGGCTCCACTTCAGGGCTCTCATCGAAACCCACAATTAGTGTAATTGTAGCACTTATCACATTATCAACTCACTTATCAGTTCTGCCTCCCTGTGAGCTCCTCTAAGGCAGAGGCTCTTTATTATTCATCGGTATCTCTAGAGTTAGCTCAGTGTCTGGCACATAGACTGTATCCAGTAAATGTCAGTTGAACTCAAATAAGTTGAATTACATAGGTCATAAAATTCTATCCCTGTGAATGGATATTAGCCATTCAGAGAGTTATTATTTTATCATCTAGCTAGATCACACTTACATGGTCTAAAATGTTTTTTGCACAATTAAATCTAGCTATTTCAAAATGCCAGTGAAGCAACTGGTAAAATGGACATAAATAAACAAACCGAGAATGATTTTGCTTATCCTGATCCTGTTAAGTAGCTAATCTTTGCAGTGAATCATTTCGTTTTTAGTCCTTTCAGTTATAGCATGTCTTCGTACGCAAAAACATTAGTTTCGTGGCCTGACTAAATTAAAACAATTTTAGATTAAGTTCAGAAACATGTGAACAGTCACACTAAATTTATGTGCTAATATGTGGAACATGAAAGTAGAACATTTTATGATCATTTATTCAACACATTTGGGACTCACACTTAGAGCTAAAATGTAGGAGCAGGGACCAGACTTACTCTCCACCAGAAACAGCCAATAAAGAAATATATATGTGAAATAATGGCTCATAAGACATTAGCATCCTCGAGGAAAAAAAAAAAATTAGGTCATCCTACCATTGTCCCAGGATACTCCTTGAGAGAGTTTCCAGGCAGTAGTGCTCCCTGGGAGGATCTGGGTAGAACTCAGAGGACTTGCTGGATTGAGGAGATAAAGCTGAAGGTCTGGGGAGACTGAGGCAGCCAGTGTTCACAGAACAATACTGGAGAAGAGAAGGCTGCACAAAGAGCGATCTACAGAGGGTCCCACTTACATATTCAGCTGAGCTCAGATCAGAACATGCAAAAAAGGAAACTATCGGGGGCTGGGGAAAGAACCATCCAAAAGATCAGAGGTATGGTGTCCAGCATTTATAGTAGGCCAAGAATAGTGCCTGTTCCCACCAGTCAGACAGGAAAACTTTGTAATTCATGGGACTTGGAGTAAAGTCCCCAGAAGAGTCTTGCCTGAGTAGTGGGGAAAATTATCACTAGACTGGGCATAGCTCTAATCCTACCTGACACATTAAATTCAAGACTGGAAAAGATCAAACTGTCTCCATGTAACTGAACTGTGTCCCAGAAACAAACAAACAAGCAGACAAACATATCAAGAACATTTGTAAGAACTGAAGAAAACCAGAACCGAAGAAAGTAAAATTTGCAATGTCATCCATCTAATCAAAAATTACCTACAAATTCAATGCAGTCCCTATCAAAATTCCAATGACATTTTTTTTTCACAGAAATAGAACAAACAATCCTAAAATTTGTATGGAACCATGAAAGACCCCAAACAGCCAAAGCAATCTTGAGAAAAAGAATAAAACTGGAGGCATCACACTCTGATTTCAAACTATATTACAAAGCTACAATAATTAAAACTGGTATTGTTTTCATTATTATACTGGTACTGGCATAAAAGACACTTAGATCAATGGAATAGAATAAAGAGACCAGAAATAAATCCATGCCTATATGTTCAGTTAATTTACAACAAAGGAGCCAATATACAATGGAGGAGGGAGGATCTTTTCCATAAGCAGTGTTGGAAAAACTAGACAGCTACACGCAAAAGAATGAAACTGAACCCGTATCTTACATCATACACAAAAATCAACTCAAGGGGCACCTGGGTGACTCAGTCGATTAAGTGCCAGACTCTGGAATCTGGTTCAGGTCTTATGGTTCGTGAGATCAAGCCTCATGTCAGGCTGTATGCTGACAGCAACATGTCTGCTTGGGACTAAATCTCTCTCTCTCTCTCTCTTTCTCTCTCTCTCTCTCTCTCTCTCTCAAATAAATAAACTTTTAAAAAATAAACAAAAATCAACTCAAAATATATTAAAGACTTGGACATAAGATCTGAAACCATAGAACTCCTAGAAGAAAACATAGAGGGTAATCTCCTAAACACTGGTCCTGGCAATGATTTTTTTGGACTTGACATTAAAAGCAAAGCCACCAAAAATAAAAATAAGCAAATAAGCAAATGGGACTATCTCAAACTAAAAAGCTTCTGGACAGCAAAAACAAAACAAAACAAAACAAAAAAAACACACGCACACAAAAAACCCAAAAACAAAACAAAAAACAGCGACAAAATGAAAAGACAACCTACAGGATAAGAGAAACTATTTGCAAGTCATATACATGATAAAAGATTAACATCAAAAATATATAACGAACTCATACAACTCAATTTTAAAAAAAAGAATCCAATAGCAAAATGAGTAGAAGACTTGAATAAACATTTTCCAAAGAAGACTTACAAATGGCCAACAGCTACAGGAAGAGGCCCTCAATATCATTAGAGAGATGCAAATCAAAGCCACAATGAGATATATCATCTCCACCTGTTATAATGGCTACTCTCAAAAAGACAAAAAATCGCAAGCATGGGAGAAGATGGAGAAAAGGGAACTCGTATGCACTGCTAGTTGGAGTGTTAATTGGTGTAACAAGTATGGAAAACAATATGGAGTTACTGCCAAAAAACTTAAAATAAAACGACCATATGACCCAGTAATCCCACTTCTGGGTATGTATCTGAAGAAAATGAAAACACTGTCTCAAAAAGATATCTGCACCACTGTGTTCACTGCAGCATTATTTACAATAGCCAAGATGTGGAAACAACTTGAGTGTCCAATGGATGAACGGATAAATAAATATTATTCAGCTTTGAAAAAGGAGGAAATCCTGCCATTTACAATGCCATGGATGGACCTCAAAGGCATAATGCTAACTAAAAAAATAAGACAAATACTATACGATCTCACTTATATGTGGAATCAAAAAAAAGAAGAACTCATATTTGCCAGAGGTCAGGGAGTAGTGGATGGGTGAAGTTGGTCCTAAGGTACAAAACTAGAAAGATATAAGATAAATAACTTTTGTGGATATAATGTACAGAATGGTGACTTCAGTTAACATACCGTGCTGCATATTTGAAAGATATAAGGCAAGGAACGGGGACCCTGGGTGACTCAGTCAGTTAAGCATCCGACTTCAACTCAGGTCATTATCTCGCGGTTTGTGAGTTTGAGCCCCGCGTCAAACTCTGTGTTGACAGCTGGGAGCCTGGAACCTGCTTTGAATTCTGTGTCTCCCTCTCTCTGTCCTCCCCCCACCCTCAAAAAATAAACATACATTAAAAAAAAACAATGATAAAGATGATAAGAAAGTCGGGTACCTAGGTGGCTCTGTCGGTTGAGCACCGACTTTGGCTCAGGTTGTGATCTCACAGTTCATGGGCTCAAGCACCACATTGGGCTCTGCACTGACAGCACGGGAGCCTGCTTCAGATTCTCTGTCTCCCTCTCTCTCTACCCTTCCCCACTCGTGCTCTCTCTTTCAAAAAATAAACATTAAAAAAATTAAAAAGGAAAAAGAAAGAAAATGCTAAAAGAAAATAGATTTTAAAAATTCTCATCAAAATAAATAAAAAGTGTAGCTATGTGAGGTGATTATTGTTAACTAAACTTACTGTGGTCATCATTCTGCAATATATACATATATGAAATCATCACATTGTATAGTTTGCACTAATACAATGTTATATGTCAGTAAAACTGGAGAAAACCAAAAGAAATGATGCAAACAAGAATTCTATAGAGCCAATGTTTTAGAATACTAAAAGAAAAAAAAACTGTAACTCTATAATTGTATTTCTTTCCATTTCATTTTCTCTCAAAGATGAAATAAAGACATTTCAGATATACGAAAGCTGAAATAATCATTACCAGCAGACTCACACTATAAAAAATATTAAAGGAAATCCTTTAGGCAGAACAAAAAGAATACCAGATGGAAATCTGGATCTACACAAAGGATTGATGAACATAGAAAATATATAAGATTTTTCCATTATTTAAATCTCTTTTTAAGAATAATTGACTGCTTAAACAAAAATATTAGCAATATAGTATGGAGTTTATGCCATATGGAAAAGTAAAACATAAAGTAAAAGTAAAGTAAAAGAAAAATAAAATAGCACAAAAATTGGGAGGGAAGGGAGCAAAGTAGACTATTGTAAGACTTCCGGTGCTCAACTAAGTTCCAGGAAAACTGAGATCATTAGTCATCCTAACACATCAGGTGGCATAATATCACTTAAAGGTAGACGCCAATAGCCGAGCTGAACTTGGTCCGCCAGCTTCACGTCTTTGTGCCTTGTTATACTCATCTCTAGAATCAGGAACAATAATGCCTTCTTATTACTGTGACTGCAAGAATTTACTCATATGATGGATGTAAAGTACTCAGTACACACTAGGGACTGACAGACATTAGCTATTATTATGATCTAGTTTCACTCTAGAAAAAAATCAAGGTTGTCTTGTGGAGAATGAATAAGAGAAAACGTGACTGTAACCACAGAGACAATTTAGCAGGCTCATAGAGAAAATAGACCAGAGGTGATGAGGGCCAGAACGAAGATGGGAAGTCAATGGAAGGACTCAAAGTAGAATCCACAGTGTTCAGTGGTCCCCCCTTTCAATAAGTGTTCATTGTGCACCTACTATGTTCCAGGCACTATGCTAAGGCATGGAGGACACACATCCAAGTTAGGAGAATTTTGTCTGACTAAATCCAGCGTTTAGAGCTTTTTCCATGTTTCAATTTTCACCCAGAAATTCAAATACTTGTTATAAGCTCAGTCAACACGTACCTTTTCTCCTCTGTGTATTTTTTTTTTAAGTGGAGAGAAAGAAACAATACTTAGAGTCAAAATATGAAAACATTTTTTGACCCAGCCAGAAAAGATCCCTGTGAACCATCAAACCTTAGCAATTCCTCTCTTTTCTTACATAATAAAATTATTTTAGATTTTAGATATTCATAAAAGCAAATGATTGCAGTATTTGATATTGCCTGTGAAGGCTTTTTTTTTTTCTATATTAAGAGAGACTGTCATTAAAGATGGGAGATTTTTGATTTATAGCTTTTAAACTGTATTTTGTTTGATTTTAGGAAATACATACTGTGATGTTTTCCTATTGTTCTAATATTTCAGAAAATCTGTGTGTGCTGCCTGAAATACAGATTTGGCTCACATGGCTCTTCTTGGCCGAATTAAGGTTAAAATTAATATCCCTCCTACATATAATATTGCTTTTTGGCATTTTGACAAATGGCTGATGATTCAAGAAACATAAAGATGAGATGAGTCCGAAGTTATAGAGAAAGATCAGATTTTATGTGTGCGTGTTTCAGCCTCTGTGGATTTTCTTCATTTTTGCTATTTTTAAAAGTCCAAAACATGCTTATTGTTAATACCTAGTAATACATCTATTTTTTGTTTCTCACAGTTAACATCTTAAAACTTAATAGACAACGAAAATGGTTTCATATTGTCAAATAATGCTGAAGGAGTGTGCACTTAAACCTTTTCAGTTCTGGAGGGAAATAACCATTATCTGAAGTATTGTGGACAAAACTGTGTTTTTCTGCAGCCAGAGGAAGGAAGCGGTAAGGAAAGCACAGTGTGTGGTGCTTTATTTTTAAAAGTACAACCTTAAGGCTTAAAACCATGCACAAGATGCATTTCATTTTCTATCCAGTTTTTCTCCTTTTAAGATATGGTGACCTTAATTCATATATAGACATGCTACACAACCAAGCCCTTACAGAAAGGAAGGAAATAGATCAGGTCTTAGATTGAACAGAATGACAATTCATCTCACTCATGTTTAGTGAGTGTCCCTCTCTCAGTCATTGGGTTTTCTGTTGTAAGAAACAGAGATGAAAAATCACAGTCCCTGCTCTCAGGTAGCTTTCTGTCCCCACCCCTGGCAACAGCACTGACCCACCTGCAGAGGCCATTGATAGGCAAACAGCACCCTGGAATCCTCACACAGAAGGGGAAACCCTGGCACAATTTAGTTTAAGAATTTAGATGAAAGGGGTGCCCTGGTGGCTCAGTCAGTTGAGCCTCTGGCTCTTGATCTCAGCTCAGGTCATGATCTCATGGTTCATGAGATCAAGCCCTGCACTGGGTTCTCTGCTGACAGCGCAGAGCCTGCTGGGGATTCTCTTTCTCTCGCTGCCCTCTCCTGCTCATGTTCTTTCTCTCTTTCTCAAAATAAATAAATAAACTTTAAAAAAAAAAGATTTAAAAAAAGAATTTAGACGAAATTGCAAGGGTCTGTTGAGGTTAATCTAAAAAGAGACACCCTCGCAGTTTTCTTGATGACCACTTTTTGGTACTCCGTGTAGCACCAGGTTTGCCTATGGTTTTATAATTCCAAATCCTGATACAATTAGAGCAAAACTATTTCACTCAGAGAATGTATAGGACAATTTCCTTCTTTGTAGCCAGAGGTGATGTGAAGCTAGAAGTCAAGTCTACCTAATTTACTCCATTTTCAGCAAATGCACCCAAAAGGAATGGTAGCGTCTCCCAATTCTTCTGTGGACCAATTCTCTTCACTGGCCAAGAATCACTCCCCATTGCTTACAGATGAGGAGCCAGAGCAAAAACAAACAAACAAACAAAACCAAAAAACCCTTATTCTGCTGTAAGATCTAAGCAAAGATGCTCCTCCATGAAGGAAAACAACATCTCTCCTTAAACTGCAGAACCCAGATTTAGTTAACTGCGTCCTCACTGCCAGCGCACAAAGGCTCTTCCCCTTCCTGGATCTGCTATTCAGGGCGTGAAACATGCCATATGGACTGAATATTTGTGTCCCTCCCCCCAAATTCATATGCTGAAATCCTAATCCCCAATGTGGTATTAAGAAGCAGGGTCTTTTGGAAGGAAATAGGTCATGAGGGTGGGAGCCCTCGTGAATGGGATTAGTGCCCTTGTAAGAAAAGACAGGGGACCCTGCTCCCCCTGCCCCTCTCTGCCCCATGAGGACACCCTCATCTGCAATCAGGAGGCATGTTGTTACCACACACTGGATCTGCCAGAATCTTGATCTCAGAGCCCCAGCCTCCAGAACTGTGAGAAATAAATGTTGTTTAAGCAACCCAGCCCAGGTCACCGGCCCAACACATCGGCAAAATATTCCCCGTTTCATTCCCCCCACCAAAGAATTTGGTTTAAAATCTTGCAGGGCATATGTATCTATCAAGCTTGATTTTCTAAAATCGTGGAACCCAAGTTATCTATTTCCCTCAGGTTCATCATTTGGAAGAAGCAAGAGACAAGAGGACGTGAAAACTCTACATGTGTGTCCTTGAGAGTTTTAACACATCTTTCTTTAATTCTGAAAACCGGCTTTAATTCTTTAGGACTTTTTAAACCATTTTTTTCCCCTACAGAATATATCCACAACTCTAAGCCAAAAAAGACCTTTAGAATTCACAGGGTCTAAGATTATGAAAACACATTAATGCATCAAACATCTATGGAGGATTAGCCCTCATTCTATGTTAGTTTAGTGCCATCAAGTGGACCAGTGGAAGAAGTGTCCTTCCTGGAGGTTTTTATTACAGTCTGACTTGCAGACACTTCAGCCCCCTCTTATGCCTGAAGGCATTTACTGAAAATGGAGTAAATTAAGGAAAATCTTGACTTTTAGTTTCACATTACATATGGTTACAATAAAAGAAATTGGCCCACATTTTCTGCAAAATTTGATAAAACAGATTGTCATTGTCAACAAATTTTGTTAAGAATCTTTCTGTCTGCAACACTTATGATAAAAAATATATGACTATCAAAGTTCAGAAAAGCCTAAATATTCAGGATTGTAAAAATTCAGCATTTAAGCACACTGCATTTCTTATTAAATATTTTTGTGACACCAGGAAATTGTGATTCGCCCCCCAAAATGGCTGAATGACTATCATATTCTTTCTTTTTTGCATAAATGTACAATTTAACAGATTATTATAAAGTAGTTAGGTAACAAATACCTAAGTTATAAAATGGAGACTTCTCAGGACCTCAGAAGAATCCTGGTTGCTCCTTCATTCTTGTTTATAATTTAGCTTCAAAGTATCTTTAAATAAAATATTTTGGTTTTGCCTAAATAGAATCGCAGAGTACGTGGGGTATGCGTGTGTGTGTCAGGGTGACTGGCTTTTTCCACTTAACCATCCACTTGACCATAGATTTTTAAGATTCATCTACTTTGAAAGGTGTTTAATGAGTCCATTCTTGTTGCTATATTATATTCCATTGTATGAATTATTAATCCATTCTGCTGTAGGTGAATATCTGGGGGCCTCGTCGAGGATTTTATAAATCATGCAGCTACGAATGTGTTCATCTGTGTTTTGGTGCTTCTTACATGCAGTTCTGAAGATGTATCTAGAGGATATAAACATAAGAGTAGCATTGCTCAGTCTTGGGGAATGCACATCTTCAATTTTACTAGGTTATGCCAGGAAGTTTTCTTAAAGCAGTTGTATAAATGTACACTTCCACCAGCAGTATGAGAACTGCTGGTGGTCCAGACCCTGCCCAAAATTGTTATTATTAGTTCTCTTTTTCATTTCTTTTAAACAGTCTGCCGGGTAGTAATGCTATTACATTTTGGTTTAAGTTGGCATTTCCCTGATTATCAGTGTGGTTAAGAATATTTTTATATGCCTCATGGCCATTGCAATTTCTCCTTTTTAAACAGCTTGTTAAAGACTTTGACTATTTTTTGATGCATTGTCTTTTTCATATTGGTTTTTGGATTGCTTTATATAACCTGGATATGATCTTCGTCATTTATGTATGTTGTAAATATCTTCTGCTTTGTCTCTTGCCTTTTCACCCTTTCTAAGGTGTCTTGATGAGTAAATCTTCGTAATTTATTATAACCTTTTTATTAATGATTTGTGTTTAATATTTTGTTTCTAAAATTCCAAAGTAATGTATCATTATTGATTATATTTGCCTCAAACCCTTGGTAGGTGTGTTTCTGCATTGTAGTTACTCTCTTTCTTACTGAGATGGCTAAATATGTTTGGGGGGGATAACTTGAGACTAGGCAAATTCTGCTTCTACTCAAACTTTGGCCCCCCAGTTTCTGCTCACAGGGATAGTATGGAAAAACCTTTCTCTATACCTCAGTTCTCCACAAGTCAAATGGGAATAATATTAGTATCTTCTTCAAGGGTTGAAACATTGGACATTGGACATTTGACTTTTGGGGTATGTCCAATATCTAGTCCATTGCTATTTGAAGATATCTTATTGTTTGTAGATCTGTATTTATCCTAGAGAATTATTTCTGCTAGAGTCTCAATTTTTTTCTTGTTGTGTTTTACCATGTACACAATGTGATGTAATTTATTTGGGTATCTATCTTCCCTGCTACGTATCTGTCTTCCATGAAGTAAGGATCAGCTTTATGTCCCCAATGCTTAGGGGCCCTTGGGTGGCTCAATTGGTTAAGCATCTGACTTCGGCTCAGGTCATCATCTCACAGTTCGTGAGTCCAAGCCCCATGTCTGGCTCTGTGCTGACAGCTCAGAGCCTGCAGCCTGCTTCAGATTCTGTGTCTCCCTTTCTCTCTGCCCCTCCCCTGCTCTCTCTCTCTCTGTCTCTCTCTCTCTGTCTCTCTCTCTCAAAAATAAATAAACATTAAAAAAATTTGTATCCCCAACACTTAGAACAATCCTTGGTTTACAATCAGTTATCTATCTATCTATCTATATATGTGAATGACTGAATGACAGAATGAAACAAATTCATAGATTCATTTCCTTGTTATCTATGTCAGTATCGTGAACAAATTTTGAGTTGAAAACCAACCTAACACATTTGACTACCAGTTTCAATAAAGTACTAATACATGTAGAAAAGAGTATTATACATGTAACAATTTAGACTATTAAACCACGGCACTTGCTTTCACTCCGGCAAAAGCGCGAACACAGACCCTTCCCTTAATCTCCCACAGCAGAGCTGAGACCAGACTGAAATATGTGGTCAGTTTTTACTAAAGTCCTGATGATAACAGAAGGAAACTACAAGGCAGAGTGTAATTTTCTGTGACCCACTGGATGTGGCTGCTCTGGTAACCTGCAGGCAGAAGACCTCGGGTACTTTGGGTCCCCAAGATAATGGAGATGTGTCTCCTTGGTTAGAACACAACTTGCCACATTAAGGAAGAAGCCATTGTTTCTACGCCATGCAAGAATGCCATCAATGGCATGTTCACCCAAAGTGGGGCTCGAGCTCACCCGATATGGGACTTGAACTCACAAACCATGAGATCATGACCTGAACCGAAGCCAGATGCTTAACAACGGAGCCAACCAGGCACCCTAGAGCCCAAATTCTTAACCAAAAGTCCAACATTAATGCAAAATTTATACACATAAATTAACCAGGGCTGCAAGACTATCAGAAAGGTATCGTCTCATTCTCGTCGGAGTATTATAGAAAAATCCTAGATATTAGAGAGGGACATGCCTGGTTCAAGCTTCACGTGCTAAATGTGTGGTCATGTTAAACAGGATGCATAGACTCTTAGCTTGCTGTGTGGATTGAAAGAGACAGTGCACGTGAAGTGCCCAGGAGTGCTTGGTACATAGTTAAGTGTTTCATCAATGCTAACTATAATGTTGTAACTGAATTACTTCCTGATTCTTGCTCCCATCAGGCTTATATGCATTTCTCTCCATTTGAAACGTTCACGTTTAATATGCTTACAGAGAAACGTGCAAAATAAGTTGAAATCCATGAAAATACTGTACTTCCAACTGTGGCGCTAAAATGCCCTTATTATTTATTTAAGATAAATTATCATAGGAACCGAGGCACTTGAGAGTAAAAGGAAGAACCGTTACACTGATAGGATAAAAAAAAAAAAAAAACACTTCTAGTTGCAGGCTCACAGGCTCTAAGTATTTTAATGTTTGGAATTGCAACAGAGCAAGGGGGGAAAAAGTTGGGTGGGTGGTAATTGTAGGCAGCCATATTCTTACCCTAGTAATAATGCATCTGCCTATTGATGAAATTGATGTTTGAGAGATTTGTAAAAAAAACCTATTGTATAAATACCTATATTTCTCCCACATCCTTACCACAGATATCTTATATTTCCGTTTATAGTATAAAAATGCACAGTATTTTATTTGCTCATTTCAATATTTTTTTAAAAGATGTAATGATATTTTTGAATGAACTAGATGATTCCTGGATCCCTCCATTCTTCTACCTCACACTTTCTTTTTTTTTTTTTTATTTTATTTAATTTTAATTTTTTTTTTTTTTTTTTTTTATATTTTTTTTTTTTTGTAATTTACATCCAAATTAGTTAGCATATAGTGCAACAATGATCTCAGGAGTAGATTCCTTTATGCCCCTTACCCATTTAGCCCATCCCTCCTCCCCAAACCCCTCCAGTAACCCTCTTTTCTCCATATTTATGGGCCTCTTCTGCTTTGTCCCCCTCCCTGTGTTTAAATTATTTTTGTTTCCCTTCCCTTATGTTCATCTGTTCTGTCTCTTAAAGTCCTCATATGAGTGAAGTCATATGATATTTGTCTTTCTCTGACTAATGTCACTTAGCATAATACCCTCCAGTTCCATCCACGTAGTTGCAAATGGCAAGATTTCATTCTTTTTGATTGCCGAGTAATACTCCATTGTATATATACACCACATCTTCTTTATCCATCATCCATCGAGGGACATTTGGGCTCTTTCCATACTTTGGCTATTGTTGACAGTGCTGCTCTAAACATGGGAGTGCATGTGTCCCTTCGAAACAGCACACCTGCATCCCTTGGATAAATGCCTAGTAGTGCAATGGCTGGGTCATAGGGTAGTTCTATTTTTAGTTTTTTGGGGAACCTCCATACTCTTTTCCAGAGTGGCTGCACCAGCTTGCATTCCCATACCTCACACTTTCAATTAGAAAAAAGATGTGTCCTTGGGCGCCTAGATGGCTCAGTCGGTTAAGTGTCCTGCTTTGGCTCACAGTTCCTGAGTTTGAGCCCCACGTCGGGCTCTGTGCTGACAGCTTAGAGCCTGGAACCTGCTTTGGATTCTGTGTCTCCCTCTCTCTCTGCCCCTCCCCTGCTCATGCTCTGTCTCTCTCTCTCTCTCAAAAATAAATAAACATTGAAAAGAAAAGAAAATAAAAGAAAAAGAAAAGAAAAGAAAAGAAAAAGAACAAAGATGTGTCCAAACACAGATAGCGAGGTCTTATTGTCCCAGTCTGACTTTTTAAAAAAACTAATTGCTATTAAAAAGAAAGTCTTAAGATAACTATTTCAGTCAATGTTGTGCTTTTCATAGATATTATTTTACATTTAATGGGCTAGAAACCTACTATCCCATTGGGTAAAGCACTGCCATTTACCAGGATATACATTACCCACATAATTAATCTTTTTTTTTCAATTTGTTTAATGTTTATGTATTTTTGAGAGAGAGAGAGAGAGACAAAGCATGAGCAGGGCAAGGGCAGAGAGAGAGGGAGACACAGAATCTGAAGCAGGCTCTAGGCTCTGATCTGTCAGCACAGAGCCCAATGTGGGGCTTGAACTCATGAACCATGAGATCATGACCTGACCCGAAGTCGGACAGACAATCAAGCAACTGAGACACCCAGGCGCCCTACCCAGGCAGTTAGTCTTGAAGGGTAATCTAGGTTATATTGTTCAAAGGTACAGATTCTGTGAGTCTTTTGCTGAGACTTTTCTTTATAAAAGGGTAGATGCTTGCTTAAAATTTTTCTTTGAGAATTTTTCAAGATAGTTTTGCCAGAACATTCTCTGTAATTTTGTTTGTGTTAAAGCAGACATCAAATAATTTTGAAGGATTTTTCCCATCACAAAGTTGGCAGAGATGCATAGACATATTCACTGTATGTAGATAGCACCGATAGAAAGAGTAAAATTAAAATATTCATAATCCCAACAATGAGGATAACCATTTAACACTTATCCTTCCATAAATTTTTCTGTGTATATAAACGTATTTTTTAAAAACTAAGATCATGCATATTGTTTTCTATTCTGCCTTTAAACATCACCCAGTGTCAATAAATACTTATCTACAAAGTCTATTCTTTTGTTTATTTATTTATTTTGAGAGAGAGAGGGCGTGCACATGTGGGGGAGGAGCAGAGAGCGAGGGAGAGAGAGAGAGAGAGCACACACATGTGGGAGAGGAGCAGAGATGGAGAGAGAGAATCCTAAGCAGGCTCCACACTCAGCATAGAATCTGATGAGGGGCTTGATCTTAATAAGCACAAAATCACAACCTGGGCAGAAATCAAAAGTCAGATACTTAACCGACTGAGCCACCCAGGAGCCCCTAAAATCTATTCTTTTTAAAATGGCTTTATTGAGATATAGTTAATATACCACATAATCAACTTAAAAGTGTACAATTCAAAAGTTTTTAGCATATTAACAAATATGTGCAACCATAAATATGGTCAATTTTAGGACATTTTCATCACCCAGAAGAGAAACCCTGTAAGCTTTAGCTAGCATACCCCCAGGTCCCTAGGCTCCCCTCTGTCCCCCACCCCCCAGCAGCCCCAGACAACCACTAATCTACTTGCTATCTCTACAGATTTCCCTGTTCTGGACATTTCACTTGAATGGAATCGTACACTATGCTAGAGACTTCGTTCAATTTTAGTTTATTCATGTTGTAGCATCTCTCAGTACTTCATTCCTTTTTATGGCCAAATAACATTCCACTGTATGGATCTACCACATTTTGTTTTTCCATTCATCACTTGATGGACATTTGGGTTGTTTCCACTTTGGACTATTATAAATAATGCTACCATAAATAGTTTTGTGCAAGTTTCAGTGTGGACGTGCTTTCAGTTCTGTTGAGTAAATACCTAGGAGTAGAAGTAGAATTTCAGAGTCATATGGTAACTATATGTTTATTTAAGGAACTGTCAGACCGTTTTCTAAAGTGGCTGCACCATTTTTTATTTCTACTAGCAACGTGTGGGGGTTCTGATTTGTCCACCTCCTTGCCATCACTTGCTGCTATTTGATTTTTTTTTTTTTTTTTTTAGTTTATTTATTTTTGAGAGAGAGAGCAGGGTAGGGGCAGAGAGAGACACAGAATCTGAGCTGTCAGCACAGAGCCCGACGCGGGGCTCAAACTCATGAACTGTGAGATCATGACCTGAGCCAAAGTCAGAGGCTCAACCGACTGAGCCACCCAGGCGCCCCTTGATTTTTTTATTCTCGATATCCTAATGGGTGTGAGTTGGTATATCTTTCTGTGTTTGATTTGCATTTCCCTAATGACGGATACTGTCATGCACTTGAGAAGACCGCATATTCTATGATTACTGGGTGAGGGGATTCTACAGATGTCTGTTAGGTATTGTTGGTTTATAATATGTTCAAGTCTTCTATTTCTTTTTTGGTTGTCTAATTGTTCTATCCACTATTGAAAGTGGGGTATTGATGTCTCCAACTATTATTCTTGAACTATCTATATCTGTTTTCATTTCTGTTCTTTTTTACTAATTTGGTGTTCTATTATTAAGTAACACAAGTTTAGTATTGTATCTTCTAACAGATTGAACCTTTTATTACCTTTCCATCCTTTTATTTTCTATCTATTTTCATCTTTAATCTAAAACATGGCTCCTACAGACAACTTATAGCTGGTTCATGCTTTTTATCCAGCCTGACAGTCACTGGTTTTTGATTGAATTATTTAATCCCTTCACATATTTAATCTTTCTATTAACATAGTTGAATTTATATCTGCCATTTTACTTTCTTTTCTGTATGTCTCGTGCCTTTTTGTTCCTTTATATTTCTTTTATTGCTTTCTTTTACATTAAGTGAATATTTTCTAACATAACACTTTAATATCATTACTGATTTTTTGCACCATATTTTTTAGAGTTTTTTTTTTTCTGTCTGTTTAATTTGTTTCAGTGATTGCCCCAGAGTCTACAGTTTACTGTATCAGTATCAGCTTTAAAATTATGTAGGCTTAATTCCAGTAATACACATTACACTTACTAATGTTTCAACCCAATGATACATTGTTAATTATTTTATCATCTGTAGTCATTTCCTTAGCCCCACACAGCTTTGCTCCCACATATCTCCTTTGTGCTATTATTGACAAATATATTATGTTGCATTTATGTATGTTAAAGGCCCAGCAATATATTATATACATATTATTTTTTGTAGTTACATTCTATTTATTTACTTTTTTAAATTTTTGAGTGGGAGAGAGCCAAAGCATAAGAGACTCTTAAAAACTGAGAACAAGCTGTGGGTTGATGGGGGGTGGGAGGGAGGGGATGGTGGGTGATGGGTATTGAGGAGGGCACCTTTTGGGATGAGCACTGGGTGTTGTATGGGAACCAATTTGACAATAAATTTCATATATTGAAAAAATAAATAAATAATGATCAAAAAATAAAATAAATTTTTATTTATTTTTGAGAGAGACAGAGACAGAGTGCGAGCAGGGGAGGGGCAGAGAGAGAGAGAGAGAGGGAGACACAGAATTTGAAGCAGTCTCCAGGCTCTGAGCTGTCAGCACAGAGCCCTACGCAGGGCTTGAACTCACGAAATGTGAGATCATGACCTGAGCTGAATTCAGACACTTAATCAACTGAGCCACCCAGGTGCCTCTGTAATTGCGTTTTAAATCAGTTAAAAAGAAAAAGGAGGAAACTGTGCATTTATACTATCTTTATAATAACATAATTATCTTTACTAGCACTCTTTATCTGGGGTGGGGGAAGCGGGGAGATGTGGATTCAAATTACCATCTGGAGTCACTTGCTTCCAGCTTGAAGAACTACTTCTAATACTCTTTGTAAGTCAAGTCCACTAGCAACAAATCTCTCATGTTTTGTTTAGTGGTTAGGTTTTATTTCACTTTCACCTTTATCTCACATTTGGAAGATAATTTTGCTGAATATAAGATTCTAGGTTGATAGCTATTTTCGTCTTTCAGCACTTTGAATATGTTACCCCATTTCTGCTGAGAAGTCAACTGTTAGTCTTATTGGGGTCCCTTGTAAATAATGAGTCGTTCATTTTTCTCCTGCTGATTTTAAGATTTTTACCTTGTCTTTCAGAATTTTTACTATATCGTGTCTTTTAGTAAATCTGTTTTGTTAATTTTGAGAGAGAGAGCACGAGCAGAGCAGGAGCAGGGCAGAGGGAGAGAGAGAGAAAATCTCAAGCAGGCTCTACGCTCAGTGCAGAGCCCAACGTGGGGCTGGATCGCACGCCCCTGGGATCATGACCTGAGCTGAAATGAAGAGTTGGACACTTAACTGACTGAGCCACCCAGGCGCCCCTCTTAATAGATCACTCTTCATTATCCTCCTTGGAGTTTCTTGAGCTTCCTGAATATGCAAGTTACTGATTTTTAATTAAATTTGGGAAGTTTTCAGCCGTTGCTTTGAATATTGTTCTGCTTCTTCCTCACCCTCCTCTCCTCTCCAATTTTGTATGAATTGGTGCTGTTTATTCTGTCTCACCTTTCTCTGGGGTCTCTTCTTTTTTCTTCATTCCTTATTCACTCTACTCTTCAGCTTAAATAATCTGTTTGTTATCGATCTCTCTTCAAGTTCATGTATTCTTTTTTCTGCCACTTCCAAAGTACGGGGGAGTCCCTCTAGTGAACACTTTTTAATTAATAAGCTTATTTGAGGAAAATTTTTAGGTCTACAAAAAAGTTGAACAGTCCAGTGAGTTCCCGAGTATGCTTTCTCCCCCACGGTCTCTTCTGTTATAACATGTTGAGTTATTGTGGTATATTTGTTGTCACTAATGAGTCAATTCTGACACATTGCCATTAACCAAAGGTCATAGTGTACATTAAAGTTCATTCTTTGTGCCATACACTTCCATGTATTTGACAAACGTATAATGTCATGAATCTACCATTACAGTATTATATAGAATAATTTCACTACCCTAAAAATCCCCTTGACCCACCTCTTTGCCCCTTCGTTTGTCCTGCTAACACCTTAACAACCACTCATCTTTTACTATCTCTAGAGTTTTCTCTTTGTAGAATACCATATAGAATATCACATTGACTTCTTTCACTTAGCAATATGCATTCAAGGTCTTCTATGTCTTTATATGACTGGACAGCGAATTTCTTTTTATTGCTGAATAATCCCATGATATGGGGCCATCACGGTTTGCCCAAACATTTCCTACTGAAGGGCATCTTGGTTACTCCCAAGTTTAGAACTGTGAGTAGAATTATGAATAATTATGAATAAAAAACATTTGTATGCAGGTGTGTGTGGATATAAGTTTTCAGCTCATTTGGGTAAATAATAAAGACCACAATTGCTGAAGCATATGGCTTCTAGAGAATTTTTTATTTCAGTTATTTTATTTTTCAACTTCATAATTTCCATGCAGCTCTTTTTTTTTTCCATTTCCTTATTGCTATTCTCTATTTGATGTGATAT
>NW_026059815.1:0-32674 GCF_023721935.1 Panthera uncia | reverse complement strand
TGGTGGTGGTGAGGGTGGCAGTGGAGGTGATGAGGTGGGGGTCATGGTGGTGGTGGTGGTAGTGGAGGTGAAGGGGGCTAGTGGTAGAGACAGTGGTGTAAACTTCACAGTGACCTTGCATGAAAATACATATATTAATGCTTTCATCATGGAGTCAGTTCATCTTTATAATTCCCGTAGCACTTCAGCACACTGTCTGCACAAAGCAGGTACTCAATAAAAATTTGACGAAAGAGTGTCTGTCAGATAACTACAGATTCATCTTGCCCTAATATCTGAGGCAAAAACGAATACTCTTGTAAAGATCTCAGGTTTAATTTCACTGAATATAATAGGCTTTCTAAGAAAGCTATGAAAATACTATCGCTGGAGTGCTTTTAATTGATGTTGCACGTACTAACTCTCCAGAGAAGGATGAAACCTTGTGCAGATTATAGGAGCGCTATTTCTTAATAATAGAAAACAGGCCACTGAAGTAAATCTACTCAGGAGGGATAAAAATTTCACAGAACGAAGTCTGACTTGGACTGTACCTGTTTATTAGAACTAAACATTGTAAAAATAATTTATCTTATAATCAAATTTACATTATTGTAGAAACTATGGGCTAGTCCTTGAAAAACTAGACCAAGTATTGCATTTTTTTTTTTTTTTAATGAGGGCACATAATTTTTCTAACTAAAGTTAATAATACACTGGAGAACCTAGGTAGCTCAGTCGGTTGAGCATCCGACTTTGGCTCAGGTCATGATTTTGGGGTTTGTGAGTTCAAGCCCCACATTGGGCTGGCTGCTGTCAGCACAGCTTCAGATCCTTTGTCCTCCTCTCTTGCTGCCCCTCCCCCACTTGTGCGAATGCGCATGCTCTCTCTCTCTCTCTCTCTCTCTCTCTCTCAAAAATAAACAAACGTTTTTCACAAAAAATTAAGAACACACATAATACCCTTCACTTTAACATGTAGAAATCATCAAAGGGTTTCATTAATTTTCCCTGATGTCTTTCTTAACCTTTGGATTTTCAGATAATTCTGCTAACATATAATCATCATTGTTGATTTTTTCCCCCAGTTGTTAACTGATCTACCCATTACACAAAATTACAAATCCAGTAGTCCCTCCTTATTTGCTGTAGTGCTTTCTGAGGTTTCACTTACCCATGGTCAACTGCAGTCCAGAAGGAAATGATCCTTCTTCTGATGTATCATCAGAAGGTCAATAGTAGTCTATTGCTACATACTATACCTACATCATTCATTTCACTTGATCCCATCACTAGGTACTTTTTTGTCATAAAAGAAGGGTAAGTATAGTATAATAATGTATTTTGAGAGAGAAGGAGACCATATTCATTTAACTTTTATTAAAGTATATTGTTACAACCGTTCTTCTATTATTAGTGTTGTTGGTAATCTCCTACTGTACCTAATTTATAAATTAAATTTTATCCTAGGTAGGTATGTATAGGAAAGACATAGTATAGGATTTAGTAATATCTGTGGTTTCAGGCATCAAAGGGGGGTTTTGGAACAAGGGGGGGACTACTGTATACTCTAAAAATAATTGATTTAATGAAATCTTTTATTTTTTGCAAGATTTACCTTTTCATTTTGCATTGTGTGGGTGGATATATACCACTTCCAATAACCAGAGACTCTCTCAGTGTTAAATGGAGAGAAATGGGATGCTTGAGTGTATATTAATGAATATTTTTATTATGGTGACATTTGCTATCCTATACCACAGTGTTTCAGTGGAGCTCCTGATAATTAAGTCAGATAACCAAGAACCTTGTATTCACTCAGCATCTGTTCAACAGTACTGAAAGACACTTACTGTGTCAGGTAACATTTTCCAAAGATGGCTGTACCAATATTTCTCATCCTACCTGCTCATCTTATCATGTGACCTTGTTCCTTTCTAATCAAGAGGTGGCATCTATATCCCGCCCATTAAAACCCGGGTGGACTTTTGTGATCTTTCTGCCAACAGAATGTAGTGGAGTGACTCTGGGTGATTTCAGAGGCTAGATCATATGATGTTTGTAGTTGTGGTTTGTTCATGCTACATTTTACTGCTACATGGTGCCTCATTATTTATGTATTCAACATATTCTTGAAGAGTATTTGGACATTTCAAATTTGGAGTTTTCAGTGCTATGAACTATAAATATTCTAATATATACCTTTGGGTGAACATATGTAAAATTTTCTGTTTGGTTTGTACCTAGAGGTGAAAGTTCATGGCTTGAAATATTTTGGACTATTAAGATTGCTTTTTTAAATGAACCACATTTGACATTTAATGATAGCATTTAAAATATTACTTACCTTTCTTCACATTCTAGATATTGTCCATAACCTGACGGGCACTGTTTTACATCTATAATCAGAATAAGGCAAGAATAAAGGAGCAGAAAGTTAAGACTGGTCACCCCAATAAAACATCACAAAACATTGCTCAGTTCCTGGATTGGAGCCAATTGTCAGTCAGGAGTCCAACTGACCAAAGAGGTGGGCCAGGTCCTCAGGAGTAGGGACCCTGGAACACCATTGCAAGTAATGCTTTAAGGATTCTCAGTCATTTCTGAAGGACTCTATGGCTTTATTGACTGTATACTGGAGAAAAGGAGATACTCACATTTCAAGGATTACTGGATAGAGGTTCTCAGTTGATACTGACATTTGGAGCTCTGAAGCATTGTCATGCCCCTTTGCCTACAGTTAGATATGGAGATATGGGGACCAGATAAGTAAATGGAATTCTGGCTGAAGTCTGACTTAGAGCAGATTCCCTGGGTACACAGATCCATCTCTCTGAGTATATAATTGGGGTCGACAAACTTGGCATTTGGACTGATCCCCATATTGGACCCTTGGCCTGTGGAGGGAGAACTACTGTGGGGCGGGGGTGAAGACCAAGTAGAAGCCTCTGAAATGGCACCCTGCCAAACTGCTCACTCCCAGCAAGATAGCAAATCAAAACCAATACTGCATTCTGGGGGCGGGGGAGGAAAGTGGTAGAGATTAGTGCCGCCACTAAAGTGTGCAGGGGAATGGGTGATCGCTATCTTATCTCTGTTTAATTTACCAATCTGAATGACCGGAAATGACTAGACTACTGCAAGCTCAACCAAGTAGCCACGTTCTCCTTGCTAGAGCAAACTGGTAAAGTCTCAGGTACTTACTATGAGGTGGTTGATTTGGCAAATGAGTTGCTTTCTATTCCAATTAGAAAAGAGGGTCAGAAATAGCATTCATGTGGAAGGGACAACATTTATTTTTATAATTTTGCCCCAGGGATAGGCTAACTCTCCTACCCTCTGTTATATATAGTTCATATATAGATCTGGACCATCTGAACATCCCAAAGAATATCAGTCTGATTCATTGCATCAGTGACACTGTGCTGATCAGGTAGAATGAGCAAGACGTGGCTAGTATGCTGGAAGCCTTGGTAGGAGACATTCACACCAGAGGATGGGAGATAAACCTGATAAAGATTCACAAATCTGCCACTTCAGTAAAGTTTATAAGGATTCAGTACAGTAGTCAGGGGTAATTTGGGACAACCTCTCCAAAGTAAAATACAGAGCACTCTATCTTGCATCTCCTACTATAAAAAAGGAAGCAAAATGCCTGGTGGGTCTCCTTATGTACTAGAGGCAACATATTCCATACCTAGGAATGTTATTGTGGCCCAAATGCTAGGATTCATGGAAGGCTCTGTCTTTGGAAGAGACCCAGAACAAGACTCTACAGCAGTACAGGTTGTGGCGCAAGCAACTCTGTTACTTTACCATATTACCTGGCAGAGCCGACAGTGTTGGAGGTAGGAAAAGATACAGTGTGGGATTTACAGTAAGCCCCAGTGGGAGAGTAACAACATAGGTCCTGGAACTTCTAGAGCAAGGCCACGTCATCTGTAGCAGAGCATTATACATCTTTTGAGAAACAGCTCCTGGTATGTTACCAGGACCTGATGACAGAGGACTTGGACATGGGGCACTAAGTGAGAAGGCATATCCAATTGCCTGTACTAAGCTGGGCTCTATTGGATCCATCAAGTCATACAATTGAACAGGTCTAAGAGTATTGGTACATCTGGGATTGAGCCTGAACAGGATCAGAGGGCGTAAGTAAACTGAATGAGCAGGTATCCCAGATCCCACGTCATTCACCATTGATGTACCAGCTGCCCTCATTCCCTGTAGGGTCCCAACCAGGGGGAGGAAAAAGTCCAAGCTTGCTTTATGGGTCATTCGGTTCAGTATGTGGGTGCAAGACAAAAATGGACAGTGGCTCAGGAACTTCCCAGTGGGTAGAGCTTCAAGGATTTCAAGGTTATTTACTTCGTGTTAAAGGAGAGGTAATTGCTTGAGATGCAAATATAAACACTTTCCTGTGCAGTAACCCTGAAAGGGAAAGGACTGGAACACTGAAGACCAAGAGGTCAGAAGCAGAGGCATGTAGATGGATATATGAGAGTGGGCATGAAGTATGAAGATTTTGTGTTATAGATTAATGCTCATCAAAAGTATTCATCACTGAAGAGGCACTAAAAAACCAGATAGAAAAAATGGATTTGGCCAGTTGATGTTAGCCAGTCTTTGCCATCAACCACCCCAGAAGTGACACGATAGACAAATGAAAAGTAACAGAGACAGAAGCTATGCATGTGTCCAACAGCATGAGCTCCCACTTACCAAAGTTAATCTAGCTCCTGCTGCTTCTAAATGTTCAATGTACCAACAACAAAGACTGAGCCCCCAATATGGTACTATTCCTGGAAGAGTCCAATCAGCCAATTGGCAAGCTGACTATAGTAGGCTCACTCCATTCAGTTTGTCTGCACAGGAATAGAGACCTATTCTGGGCATGGATTTACCCTTCCTGCTTACAGTGCCTCAGTTAGCACTACTATCTGGAAACTTACAGAATGCCTGATCCATAGACATAAAATTCCACACAACATAGCATTTGATCAGGGAACTCAAAGGGGCAGAAATTACCCCTTGGCTATAGGATCCACTGAGTGTATTACATATTGCAATATTTAGAATGAGCTATACTGATAGCCAAGGCACAGCTGAAGTGCCAGCTTGTAGGCAATATTCTGCAGGGGTGAGGTGCCATCCTTCAGGATGCAGTGTTTACACCATATCAAAGTCCCTTATATGATATTATATCACTTAGAGGAAGAATGCATGTGTCTAAAAACAAAGGGGTGGAAGAAAAAAGTGGGCCCATTTAACAACACTCCCAGTGGTCCATTAGGGAACTTGGTGCTTCCCATCTTCACAACTATGGAATCTATAGGGCTGGAGGTCCGGGTCCCCAAAGGGAGCACACTCTTGCTAGGGGACACGACAATAGTACCATTTAACTATAATCTGTGAATACCATGTATACACTTTAGACTCCTGTATCCAGGAGACAACAGCAAGAAGAGTCACCATCATTCTGTCTGGGATCAATGACCATGAGCAGCGGGAGGAATAAAGGCTGGTGTTACACAAAGCATTAGATAGGGAGGAAATGTGCACAACTAGATGATCCACTTGGTACATCTGGACGTTATTTTTCCCAATTATAACCATGCATGGGCATACTCAGCAGCCCCAGTGTGAGAAGGGTATGATTCCAAGGGCTTGGGTCCCCTAAAGATGAAAGTTTGAGTTGCACCACCAGGTAAGCAAGCCATCAGCACCTGTAGAGGAGACAGCATAGGCTGTGGAGACTTTAGAGTGGGTAGTGGAGGAGAGACAGAAGATAAATACCAGTTCTGGCCTCAAGACCAGCTACCACAACAGGGGCTGTGATTTGTCTCGTTAATCACCTAAGTTTCCCCTCAGGAGAGAGGTCCATGAGAATCGCGGAAGAACTGCTTCCTGAAATGGATGGAGGAGTCAGTCTTTTTGATACATCTGTAGTGAAAGTCATGTGGGTTCACTGCTTAGGGCTCCCTTCAGCAGGGAATCTGTGAGGAGAGCAGTCAGCTGACAGCACCAAGGGCCACACCTGTGGAATTACTGCACACTTCACATGGGGAAGGCTGTGCTGTCCTCAGTCTGCCAGTGATTGAGCCCAGCAGTGTGCTAAAGCTGAGTCATTCCCACGCATTCTGGAACACCACTGATGGTCAGTCATTGACTTAGAGTTTCCCCTCAGCCGGGCTAGGACTTTCTTCAAGTTGCACTGCACTCTGAGGCACTTGTACCCAATCCTCCTTCCTTCTTTCCCCCTTTCACAGCTGTCAGACCTGCACTGCAATCCAAAGACTTTCCTGGCCTACCCTTCTTTCTCTCCTTTATTCTTCACGGCATATCCCCCAATACATCTCTTACTCATCTAATTCCATCTTGGTGTCTGCTTCCTGGTGGATCTGAATTGACCCACAAATCACGTTTGCTAGTTCTTTTCCAAGTAATCATCTCAATTAAAAAAAAATTTAATGTTGGGGCGCCTGGGTGGCTCAGTCAGTTAAGCGTCCGACTTCGGCTCAGGTCATATCTCGTGGTTCGTGGGTTCGAGCCCCGCGTCGGGCTCTGTGCTGAAAGCTCAGAGCCTGGAGCCTGTTTCAGATTCTGTGTCTCCCTCTCTCTCTGCCCCTCCCCTGTTCATGCTCTGTCTCTGTCTCAAAAATAAATAAACATTAAAAAAAATATTTTTAAATTTAATGTTTATTTTTGAGAGAGAGAGAGAGAGAGAGATAGCAGGGGAGGAGCAGAGAGTGAGAGAGAGACACAGAATCTGAAGCAGGCTCCAGGTTCTGAGCTGTCAGCACAGAGCCCAATGCAGGGCTCAAATCCACAAGCTGTGAGACTGTGACCTGAGCCGAAGTTGGATGCTTAATCAACTGAGCCACCCAGGTGCCCCTCAATTTTTTTCTTGATGAACAGTTTGAGTACTGAAGATTAAACAGACACTTATCTTATAAATACAAGTATTTCTTCTGGCCAATTTGCTCTAATTTTACTCTGCAGGGGAGTTACAGAACGTGTTAGTGTCTTCTAGAACTTAGAAGTCCATTTTTGTCTGTTTGCTGAAGGGCAGGTTCACTGTTAGTGTTTTCCTGGATTACTTTCATGGCTCCCTCCTTTCTCCTCACCCATTGGACTCCAGTGATAGGGACCTTGTTTGTCTCCTTTAGAAGATATTTGTAATTCCATAGAACTACAAATTCAAATGACATGACATTTTGAGAAGAATAGAAATTCCTGATTTAAGTGAGGTCCTTTTGACTTCAGATGGATTTGTGATAAATGAAAGAAAGAGCAGTCTTGTTCCCAGGCCAGTTAGTCACTGCCACTCTAAGCTGTGGATTAATGGAACTGGCACAGGAATAAACGTGGTTGGGATTTTCTTTGGTATGATTTTGTGGCCACCAATAAGTTTCCTTTGTGAGCAAATAAGTCTGAGTGGGAAAATGCCTATATGTGGGTTTTTTTCTTTCCTCTCCCAGAAAACCAAACCCCTTGGCAGTGGTGAAATAGAAAAGATTGACTAAGGGTGAAAATCTGGACTTGGCACAGAGGCCTTTGTGGTGATTTTAGGTAAAATAGGATGGTCTCTTTCATACCGACAGCTTGCTTTGGAGGCTGTAAAGTTTGGCCTCCAAATCTATTTGGCCAAGCCGTCCAGAAAATCAAAGGCAGGATTCATTAGTAAGAATGAAATTTACTACCAGATCGTGTCTGTCTTTTCAGCCAAATGGACTGAAACTTGTTTCTTGGTAGTCTGTCTGTGGGATGTTGAAATGCTAACACAAAAAGTTTTGAAAGCCATGTGATGTTTTTGGTGAGTAGAGTGTCTAAGGGAGTTTATGTGGAGGAATGAATAGAGCTGTTGCTCCTGAGCTGTCAGAGAATTTATCAAAAGGGTTCCTCAGTTTTGGAGACTAATTTTGTTCCAAGAATGGAACCCACCACTTCTAACCTAAGACCTTGTCCTGTGATGTGACATAATGAAGCACCAGTTCTTGGACACCTTAATATACCTGTCTGAGGGACAGAGAGAAGAGATAGATTTCTCCCTTGAGAATATGTTTAAATCAACATCAGAACTTTGTCCTTCCTCATTGAAAAGTATGAGTTACCACATTTAAGTAGGTAAGGCAGTCTTTTAACAATTACAAGAGAAGCAGAAGACTAAAATTCTAGAGGCTTTTTTCCTTGAAAGCTATTAACCAGCTTTATTTTTTTTTAATGTTTATTTAGAGAGAGAGAGGGAGAGAGAGAGTGAGCGAGCATGAGCCGGGGAGAGGGAGAGAGAGAATCCCAAGCAGACTCTGTGCTGTCAGCACACAGCCTGAAGTGGGGCTCAATCTCATGAACCATGAGATTACGACCCAAGCTGAAATCGAGAGTCGGATGCTTACATAACTGAGCCACCCAGGCGCCCCAACCAGCTTTATCTTTATAGATGCAGTGCCGACTAGTCAGACTCTAAATTATTATGATCTCTAATGTTGTACTCCTGGCTGTGCAGTCTATACGAGGGAAGAGCCTTGACTGACATTTTCATAGACAGTAGTTATGGATTTTTTCAGTAAAATGGTGGCTAAATCTCAGGGGTCTTCTCATTCAGCTTTTCTTTGTCATTTTATCAAGGTGTTTTAAGTCTCTTCTCAAATTATCTTCAGATTATTTTCTCTTCTGTGAAACCCAAAATGGTGACAGATGGGAGGAAATAAGTAGAATGAGTGTCTCTTGCCTGAAATCTTTGCTTAAAAAATGGGAGATGATGATTTAGTAGAATTACAATGTGCAGCCTCTAGGTTAGTAGCCAGGTAACCTTGAAATTGTTTAGCTGTCCAGAGCATCATGCAGTTCCTCCAAGCATTTTGTCGTGATTTATTTCTGAAAGGCAAACAGCTAAAAGACTTGTGTTCATGCTAAGAAATACCAAGAATATGAACTTAGGCAGTTATTCCATCTCTGGGGGTCTCTGCCTACACCTCTTTTTCTGGGAGCTTCCTGTCTTCCCATGAGGGAGGAGAGTTATGCTCATTGCACTTATTCTTGATCTTGCTCTTCCCCCCACCCCACCTTTAAAAGTGGCCCAAAGATGGACACCTGATTCAAAATAAACCAATCAGAGAACTTTCCCTGGGAATTTGGAACCGAGGCAAAAATCCATTTCTCTTTTAAGAGGAACTGCTTGTAATATGTGAAATCGTGAGGCATAGACAACCATGTGCCATGTAGATTGAAGAGCAGAAAAAGCTAGTCTGTCCGGAAACGATGAAGTAGATATATAAAGAGAAGCAGAGAAAAGATACAGAGAGGGAGAGGGGAAAGAAGGGAGAGTGAGAGAGGTATGGACTTCCTTGGGTTTCATGCAGTATCCTTATAACTGCTTCCTTTTGCTTAAATGAACGTAACTTTTCACCTGCAGCCAAGAGGAGTCTTAGCTACTTTTCTTCCCACTTCTTGAGAATGTATGATATAGAAAATGTGAATTTGCCCAACCAGGTATTCCTGAAGTCACAGGAAACACTTTGACCCTGCAAGAACCTTCTCTTGCTGCTACTTTATAAGCAATCTGCCCTGCTTTCTGTGCTCTCAGTCTCCCTTATCAGTCCTCTAAGTGTCTAGAAAGACTCAGCCTGAGGATCAGGACACAGTGAGGTTTAGGACTCCCAAGGATGGCTGTGGTGCCTAGCCATCATTTGCGATGTATGTTTTTTCTATAACAAAACACATTCTGAATTTCAAATAACCAATTTATAAAATAACTCTAGAAATAAAACCCTTTAAAACAAGTAGGGACTGCCTGTTCATATTAATTAGTAGTGAGGATTCACATGACACAAGGTTTTCTAATACACGCAAGTACTCCATTAATCAAGGTTTGATTGCATTTTAAGTATCCTCTAACGCATTTGAGTTCTCATGTATTTAATGAGAGGGAGGAGACAACTAAACTTCAATTTAAATTTTAGGAGCCTCTATACACTGAATGGCCATTAGATTACAAAGCATTTGTGAAGTGATACTGTAAGTCAGTGGAGGAAAAATAACTAAAAATATCCCCTCTCTCTCTCGCTTTGAGAATTGGTTGGATTCTGTATTCTCACAACGGAGGAAGCAATTAAGACTCTGATTTACGTAAGAAGTTGTGAGAGAAATATAATATGAAAGCCTAGAGGCACTACAGGGTTTGAGTTTTGGCTCTCTTGTGATAAGTTGATGACCTCTGGGAAGGCACAACATTTTCTGAACCTTTGTTTTCTTCTGTGTAATAGGAGGCCTAGTGAGGCTTCTCTGCCAATTCTCAGAGTTACTGTGAAGTTCATGTGTGATTGTACAGGTGAAATTGTTTTGTAGCCTGTAAAACATATAAATATTATTTACTGTTACTGTGACAATTGAAATACTAGCAACTTTTAATTATTATGGCCAGGTAGAAGCGTCTATGATCAAATAGTCAAATTAGGGCAGACACTACATGAGGATAAATTCACTCTTTAAGATTATCTGCAAATATATATTTTTAAAGAAAACTTTGGTCATTTTTAAGTATGATTTGAACTCATAGTCATCGGGTCAGCTCTCTCATGGAGCAGAATTTGAGTCCTGGGCCCTCTCTCCATTCCATGTTGGTTTGACTGCTTCTCTCCTCTTCTTGGCTCCAAAAGGGATGGATCTTTTATGACCAGGCATGAAAGGTGGCCTCACTTGAGTCTGGACCATACTGAGACAGAGGGATAAGAGTAGAGCTTGTATATCCTGGGCTCCTGTCAACATGACAAATAAGACAGGAGAGGAGCAGTGGCTTGAACAGCTGGTGTAACCAGATCTGGGACTTCTTTGGGTAGAGGGAGGAGTTCAATGACATGGTCAACCAATGACTTTCCTATCAGGTGGCAGTCTCTTCCAAGTTCAGCTTGAAAGACCACTTCTGGTGTTGCACGCAGTAGGCACTCAAACAATATATATATATTTCTTGAATGTATGGATAATGCTAAGAACATTGAAATTTATCCCCAAACACTGCTAATTAGTTCTTTCATCATACCCACAATGGTATTAATAATATGGTTTGGGTTTCTGAGAGTGATGATCTAAGTACATAGACAGAAACATTTATCTTTTTTATTTTAACATCTTATTTTTTAGCATTTAGGAATTTTTTAACATAGATACTGGGTTCTGATTTATTTCTTCGAAAATAATAAAAAAACATCTTTTTCACATTGGTATGTTGTCTTCAAAAGTACTATTTCAGATAGCTACCAAAAATTTCATTAGATATTAAGCTTTCACATATACTTAGCCAATCTCTTGTTAAATATTTAGGAAACTTCTAATTTAGATGATGCTGCAATTGGCAATATAGCTTTGCAATATATCTTTGTTTTAAATGTTTACTTATTTTTGAGAGAGAGAGACAGAGTGTAAGTGAGGGAGAGGCTGAGAGAGAGAGGGAGACACAGAATCTGAAGCAGGCTCCAGGCTCTGAGTGTCAGCATGCCCCACAGGGCTTGAACCCATGAACTGTGAAATCATGACCTGAGCCAAAGTCAGACACTTAATTGACTAAGCCACCCAGGCACCCTGCTTTGCAATATATCTTGATAGTTGATCTCTATTTTTCTTCTCTTAGAGTATTGACTGATTGATTGGTCAATGTTATTTATTTATTTATTTATTTAGACAGAGCGAGTGGGGGAGGGGCAGAGAAGATGGGGTCAGAGGATCCAAAGCAGGTTCTGTGCTGACAGCAGAGAGCCCAATGCGGGGCTTGAACCCATGAACCATGAGATCATGACCTGAGCTGAAGTGGGATGCTTAACCGACTGAGCCACCCAGGCGCCCCTCGAAGAAAACATTTATTAATTTATTTTTTCCACTTAAAAATATCTTCCCCTGTAAAAATAAATAGTGAAAATACTGGATGATAAACCACCTGCACTCAGTACCCAAGTAAAGACTAAATCTCAGAAATTCCCCTTTCCTCTGGTCTAACTGCATTGCTGAAGCAATAGAGAACATTAGGCAGAACAGAGTCCCATCCATCATCATCATTATCAAAATTATCTTCCTTCCAATCACGCCAGTGATGCATTTATTAGGAACACAAAAGTGAAGCCTGACAATGAGACCTGTACCTATAAAGGGTAAGTGCAAAAATGTGTAGCAGGGCTAACTCATTTTGATCTAAGTACTTGTAAACTTGCTGTATGCTGGACACTGTGCTTGACATTGGGATGCAATGAATTATGAATACACAAGTGTCATATCTGATTTGTCAAGGAACTGGTCAACTCTTATTCTCCTATTGAAATAAAGATTAATCTTAAGCAACAGTTTTCTGGACTCTTGATTATTCAAGTCCTTATCTATTCAAGGTCCTTGTCTGTTTTGTTCCTTTTCAGTTGCTAATGGTGATCCTGCTCTGGGAATTTTCTTATACTGGTTCAGCAAGCCCAGGCAGGTTCTGCCTCAAGGGCTTCTGGGCTGGAGTCCTCTAACAACTTACCCACCCCACCAAGTTTCTGACCATTCACCTTAACTGGAGTCAGTCACTCACACCAAGTCAGCAATTGAGAGGGGTAGGGCTGAGAAAAGCAGTTTGTGGCTTTCCTGAGGCAAATATGGCAGATGACAAAATCAGGACAACCATTGGGCTAGGTGACCACCTGTACAGAACACTGCTGTGTGGAGAATACCTTGTCAGGCATGGGTTAAAACAAAAAGAAAATGAAGCCCTCTTAAACTTGTTTTCAAACAAGTTTTCAAACAGTTCTCTGGAGGAGCTGAGTTCATTTTAAGTGCCCAAACTATAATGAATGGTAAGAGTCTACCTTATGAACTGTTTAGAGTTCACCAGCGGGTGCTAAAAGAGGAATGGGCAAAATCATATTAGGATCCTTAGGCCCTCATTAAAGAATTATGGGCTTCAGAGGAGCAATTCCGCAAAGAAATGTAAGATTCTTCTAGCCCCAGCAGCTATAGTTGAGGAGGCAAGAGATAACTGAGGTAAAAATTAGAATATGAGGCAGTGTTATATATGATTATGTGTGAAAGAAACAGACAAGGAAACAAAGAAAAAAACAATAATGTGAACTTAGGGGAGAGAGACTAATGGAGGCTTGACAATGGAGTATGGAGGGCGGTTTTGAGCAGGGTTCAGAGTGATATGTGTAGTGAAGGAATAGGCTAAATATGCTTGGGTGAGAGCCTGGCTGGACTGGATGAAGATACATTTGTGTAAGAATCAAGGTCAGAAAGAAATGAAGATGGCAGTTTGTTGTGAGTCCTTGGGTGCTAGATTGACAGCTCTGACCTTTATTCTTGTGGGCAGTTGTTAAAAGCTGGTAGGCCAGGGAATGACATCATGACAACAGGAGGCCAAAAAGGAGAAACTGGAGGCAGAGAAACCAGGTAGGAGGCCCCCAAGCATTTTGAGATAAGGTCCTGTTGTGGGAGTAGGAAAGGAAGGATGGTTTTGAGGGACACCAGGATAAAGAATCACTTGCTATTGGTTGAATGTAGACAGGGAGGAGGGATTGATGGCTCGGGGAAGCTTTCTGTAGTAAAAGTGTTGAGGGGAAAATTAGGAAGCAGGAATCAACTTCGAGGGGAGAGTCTTTGCAAGTGGAGAGAAAAATTCCCCTACTCTCGATTGATTATCTTATAAAACTGTGGAGTTTCTCTATGAGATAAGTAGGTGGGAAGAAGTACACTGATTTAAAATGACAATACCAGGGAGCAACTCCTGGCTCACACAGAATGGGAGAGTAGAAAAAGGATTCTGATCTAGAATAAGTACTGGGCTGAATATGAGCGATTTTTCATGAATTCACTGCATGTACTTGGACAACGTACTTTAAAATTCACTGGGCCAGATTCCTTATCTGTAAAATAGGGATATAAAACATGTTATCTATTCTCCAGATCTCCATGAGACTTAAATCACAGCCAGTATTTGTTGAGTGCTTTAGTATGTAACAGAATTTGTGTTAAAAATTTCATTTTGCATTTTCTTATTTAATCCTTTGAATGTTCATTTTGCATTAAAAAAAAATCCAAAATTTAACGGCTTAAACCAAATATCCATTTTATTGACTCACAGATCTGCAGTCTGGGCCTGTCTGGGCTCTGTAGTTCTTTTACTCATTCTGATAGTGGTCACTAAGGTGTTTGCAGTCAGCCCGTGGGCCCGTGAGGGGCTGGGCTTAGCTCAGACTTCTCCCTCTTTCCACGTATCTCATGGTCTTTGCCTCTCCATGTGGTCCCTCCAGTGGGATAGTTGGATTTCTTACCTAGTGACTTAGGTGTCCCAAAAGTACAAAAATAGAAACTTCGATACCTTCTTAGGGGTTAAGGCGGGGGATGGAGTGGGGTGCGGTGGGGGGAACTAGCACAGATTTAGTGCTGTATTTTCTTGGTTAAGGCAAGTCACTGGCCTAGACCAGATTTAAGCTGGAAGGGACTCCATAAGGGTGTGACTAACAGGAAGGTGGGCCACTGAAAAGCAGCAATGTCATGGACTGCCATAATATTATCTCCAACTTGTATATGAATAATCTGTGACCTAGGAAAGCTAAATTACTTGCCCAATATTGGCAGTAGAGCCAGGCACTTCAAAACTTGTGTTCTATCATGGGTCAATGGATAAAATTGGTAGTGTTTTAACCTAGAACCCTGTGAAGTGGGTTCTACTTAATTTACAAAGGAGGAAACCCAGGAATAGGAAGCTCAAGTATTTTGTTCAAGGCAACTCAGGTATTTTGCTCCAGAGATTATACACGTAGCCACTACACCATGCCCCCTCCATGGTAGTACCTGACACATCCGAGGTACTTGTAAATGTTATGTCATCTGAAGCTGTGGTTTGAAGGACTGAAGCAAATGTCTTCAACTGTCCACTATACATCACATAGGGTATTTGAAAACTGGGGGTTTTCCCTTTGACTTATCCTCTGGTCTGGGCAATTTCCATTTCAGGCATCTACTTCTCTGTCTTCCACTATTTCTTAAAGCTTGGCAAGGAATGGAGACCCATCCAATCCCAACTGTGATTCTCACTGGCTGATTCTCATGGCTCCCTTAGCATTTTCTTCTTCTCTGGTAGCTGCCAGGTACCCTTTACAAAGCAGGCCCTTCCTTCTTGGGTGAGAACCTTCCTGGAGTAAGGCTGGACTCAGTTTCCATCCTTAAATCATTAAGTCAGCCTTGTGGCTTCTGATTAGTAACCATCTGGTCCTAGTCACTTCCTCTAGTTCCATAATTCATTGCCCCAATTGTTATAACTGTGGTGGCTTCTGATGATGGCTTGCAAAGATACTGTTTCCCATAGAGTGACCTGTGGTAGCTTCCCCCTTCCTTCTGCTGGTCCTATGGGCAGAGAACTTAGCCACACAGGAAATCTGGGGTTCCTGAGTCTCTTGAAAGGAGCTATGCTCTGTCTGCTTATCTTTGAAGGTGACTCACACGGCTATCTTTCTCTAAGGCAGCCCTGATTTTTCCCACTCTGTGGGGAGTCTGGAATCGGAACACACCTTCAAGTGCAGATGATGGGGTGAGGGGTGCCTCATTTTGGTGGCTCTGCTCTACTGTGGGCAGTGACAGGGAGTAGCCATTCAGGGAATGGCCCCCAAATATAGTATTCCCCTGTCTCCAAGGCAAAACTATGGGGTGGTCTTGTCTTTCCTGTAAACTTTTCTCCTTTAAGGCAACTCCAGATTTTGACTTTATTTCACCCTTATAAAAATGTCGAGGTACAATACCTGCACTTAATACAATTCTATTTTATTTAACAAGCAGGTCTACAGATGGCTAGGTGCTCTTTAAAGTGTTTTACATATCTTCTTTGATTTAGGTAGGCTGAGGTCCTGATAAATCCATTGTAAATTGAAAATATCGTAAGTTGAAAATGCATTTAATAGGGAAGCATCATAACTTAGCCTCACCTATCTTAAATGTGCTCAGAACACTTAACCTTAGCCTGCAGCGGGGCAAAATCATCTCACGCAAAGCCCATTTTATAATAAAGTGCGGAATGTCTCCAGTAACTTATTGACTACTGTGTGAAAGCGAATGACAGTTGTCACAGGGTTGTGGAATAGCTGCAGATGGAAGTTGTTTACCCTTCTGAGGGCAGAGCTGAGCGGGAGCTGTGGCTGTTGCTGCCCAGCATCACGGGGGATGGTACTGCGTATCGCTAGCCTGGGGAAAGATCAAAATTCAAAATTCGAGGTAAAGTTTGAAGGTATATCCTTTTTGCACCATCCTAAAGTCAAGAAATCCTAAGTCCAACCACGGCGAAGTCCCGGTTGTATGTATATTGCCTCATTTGATTTATTTCACAAACTTCTGTTTGAATCAAATGGGGTGGGGTAGGGGCTTTGTGAAACGTGACTTACCTCGCAGCCGCTTCCCCCTCCCTCTTTCCCCACCCCGGAGAGGGGACTAGGGAACGAAGGAATTGAGCCGCTCCGAAGGCCAAGGCCGCCTCCTACTTCCCGCAGTTGTCTCGCCAGGCTAGATCTAGGGGCTGGGGGTCTCCACCCCTCTCCTAGATCCAGTCGGTGGGAGGGTGCGTGGTTTTTTCCGGGTCACTGGCGCACCCTCTCTACTCCCAGCCACCTGCTCGGGTTCCATCCCGGCTCCAGGCTCTCTGGAGGGCGTCGGGGACATTCCAATCCTCCCACAACCGCGCGGATGTCGCGGGGGAGGGGGGCGCGATTACTCTCCCTTTCCAGCACCCAGCTTTGACCAGGTTTCTTCTTCAATTTCTAGTGACCTGAGTAACCCGTAGAGGAGATTTAGGTTGGATGAATGGATTGAACGTTGTTTGTTTACAACGCACCCATTGACGAATCCGCATCTCTAGTGACAGAGGCACTTTCTGGGCACCGTCTGCGCTTTAGCAGACAACTGCAAGCCAAACAGCCAAGATGCCTCCTCGCCAGACCAAATATGGTCACAAGCGCTAAGCAGACTCCCGTGGAAAGGCTGGCCTTGTCTCCCCGCGCCAGGGCGCACCCGAGCCCGCCCTCAGGCAGAATCTCAGATCAGTGCGGCGCTCTGCGCGCTCCAGGCCTCTCCGCCGCGGAGGAAGGGAGGGCGCGGCACCCAGGACCGGCCCTTCCTCGGCCTGGGCCTCTCACTCGCGTGCCCTCCGCCGCCCCCAGCCTTAGTTTCGGTCCACAAGTCCTTGATTAAACAGGCGCAGGCCACTTTCCCTTTGATCCCGCCCTAAGTCCGTAGTAAACTCAAAGGAATGCAGGTCCAGGGCTCCGCGGGAGAGGTCCGCGCGCCCGGGAGGAGTGGGTGGGGGGCACCAGTCTCCTCTTACCCGGCAAAGTACCTAACACGCCCAGGGGTTTCTGGAGCCGGGTGGGGGAGGAGACGGTGGAGGAGAAGGAAGGGGAGGGACGAGAGGAGGCAGGCAGGCTCAGGACTTGAAGGTCATGCATAATTCAACAGCTCAACTTTCGGGCCCGCCTCTTTTCTGGGAGTGGGAGTTCGCTCCAAACTTTGTTTATGGGACAGTCCGGGAGCCGCGGCGGCCGCGCTGTCTGCTTCTCCTCCGCCTCCCTCTCGCGGGGCGCGAACGCCTGAGGCCAGTTCGGGGGATGTGAGAGCCGAAGCCCCTCGGCTGCCAGGCTCCGAGTCGGGATTTGCCAGCCGGGCCCCAGCTACATCCCTGCGAGCTCGGGACGCACCCGAGCGACTGAGGCCCGACGGCGAGTTCGGGCGGGACGGCGGCTGCCGCACGCCCAGACTCGGCTTCGCTGCGCGCCCAGGTAGAGCCCGCTGGAGCGCGCCCGCTCACCCCGCTCCACCCCGGGGTGCCTGGGCTCCTTGGGCTTCCGGCGTCGAGACATCGTGGAGCTGGTTTGGGTTTAAACTTTGGGGGGGCTGCCTGCCGGGGAAAGTTGCGACCTGTCCTTTGCCACCAGCAGTGCAGCAACCTCCTGAGTGCAGTTACTCCCCCTCCCCCGCCTTTCCTTCTTCTCCTCCTCCCGGCAACTTATTTGCTTCAAGAAAGTTGCATAATTCTCCAGCCTTGGAGGGACCCCTCCCCCATCCGGCTGGCCTTACCGCTGAGTGTCTGGGGTTTTGAGGCGGACACCTATCTGTTTCCACTTTTTCTTTTGTTTCTATTCTGCCTCCGAACCCCTTCCTCCGACTTTAAATGAAAGGCTGATCTGCCCTCCTTTCTCCTTGCAGAAGATGAATCCGGCCTCGGTGCCCCCTCCGCTCCCGCCACCCGGGCAGCAAGTGATCCACGTCACGCAGGACCTAGACACGGACCTCGAAGCTCTCTTCAACTCGGTCATGAACCCCAAGCCCAGCTCGTGGCGGAAGAAGATCCTGCCCGAGTCGTTCTTCAAGGAGCCTGACTCTGGCTCGCATTCGCGCCAATCGAGCACCGACTCGTCCGGCGGCCACCCTGGGCCCCGGCTAGCCAGCGGCGCCCAGCACGTCCGCTCGCACTCGTCGCCCGCGTCCCTGCAGCTGGGCACCGGCGCGGGGGCTGCAGGCAGTCCAGCGCAGCAACATGCGCACCTCCGCCAGCAGTCCTACGATGTGACCGACGAGCTGCCGCTGCCCCCGGGCTGGGAGATGACCTTCACGGCCACTGGCCAGAGGTACTTCCTCAAGTAAGTCAGCTTGAAGCCAGGGGGGCACAGAGTCTCGGTGCCCAGGGTGTGCATGCTTGTTGGTGTGCGTTGCGTTTGTGTGTGTGTGTTGCGTTTGTGTGTGTGTGTGTGTGTGTGTGTGTGTGTGTGTGTTCTGTGTGCCCTTACACGTTTCTTTCCGAAAGATAAGGGAAACTGGAAATAGGGAGTGAGTCTCTGGGTGTTGGAATGGTAAAGGATCAGAAGTAGAGAGTCTGGAAAGGTTCTTCCGGGGTCCTGGAAATCCCAAGAGATTGCCGACCTGGAAACTCATAGAGGTAAGAGGAGAAAAAAAAAAGTTTTGGAGTGATTCTCCTGAAACACATAGGTTTCCCTGAATCTGGAATATTGATATAGACTTCTGGGCACAAACCCTTACACCCTTACCTGTCCACTCCAAGTCAGATGCCCCCGAGCCTGGTCCATTGGGATGTGACACGGAAATAAATTCGAGAAAATTTCTGAGGCTTGGGAAAGAGGGGGACTCTTGGGAGTGTAGGTGGTCTGCAGGCTCTCCATTCTTGGGAAAAGCAAGCTAGAGAAGCGAACACTGCCTGATAGGCCTTATTGCTCCCAGCTGAGTGATGTAATGACCACACAGCACAGTGATGTAATGAGCAACTCCGTGGTGAAGTAGTTGTGGGCTGGAAAATCAATTGTGTGGAAATTGGGTCAGGAGTTTTATTGTGTCACACTTAGTAACCTAAAATACCATCGAATCAGGAGCCTGTTTTGTCATTCTTCTTTCCTTCCACATTGTTAGGGCTTTTTGATGTAATGACTTTTACATTAGATTCAAATTAGACTGTACAGGAAAATACATTCACAGACATGAAGAAGATTGTTTCAATTATGGTACCCTAAGATAATTCTATTACAGAAGAGAAATCAAGTTGGAACTTGAAATGTAACCAGTGAGGTCAAGGGTGGGGGGCGGGTCAGGCTATTGATGGTCTAGATGGAGGTTGTGCCAGCTGGTCCACTTGATTCATGATTGCCTTGCACTGGTTGGCAGTTCTTTGCCATGGAGGGAAACTCCTCATCTTAGAACTTGCCTTAGCTTTTATTTTATTTTATTTTATTTTTTTATTATTAATTTTTTTTAACATTTATTCATTTTTGAGAGAGAGAGAGAGCTCAGGCAGAGGAGGGACAAAGACCGTGAGGGAGACACAGACTCCAAAGCAGGTTCCAGGCTCTGAGCTGTTAGCACAGAGCTCGACGCGGGGTCTCGAACCCACAAACCGTGAGATCATGACCTGAGCTGAAGTTAGACGCTTAACCAACTGAGGCACCTAGGCACCCCCTTAGAGTTTATTTTAAAGCCCATATTTGATGGAGAAGCCTCAGTTTAAAAGTTATGCTAAGACATTATGTGCTATTTAGAAAATATATAATCAAGCCTTTCTTTGGTGTTCACATTTGATACTTTGCTGTCAGTTGGCACTGATAACAAATATACAGTAGTGGATGCAGTTTAGTATAGCCGAGTCTTTGACTCATCCTGGTGACCAATTCTTCCCCATCCCAAACCTGTTGACATCTTGTGCAAGGAGCAGTTCTTAATTTTGTTTCTGGGGTTGGTGTGATGCTGAGAAGCACTTGTCCTGAAACAGACTTGATGGGCATTTTATTCCACATCTGGCCTCCTCCCAGTCTTTGAGTGTTAGTGTGGACATGTACTCAATGCTTTGGCTTCTGAATGGCTGGTGGAATTCAAGTATGTGATGTAATAACATGACATTTTTCTAAATGTGATGGTATTGTTCTAAAGGATGACCTTAATTTCTATGGTACATAAAGCTCTAAAATAATATTATATTAAGTTTACTTAGGTAAATGCAGTTTTGCATATTTATTGTGACTTTTATAGAAATGGATTTAGTAATAAATACAAATAGAAAAAGGTGTGATAATTTACAGTAATTTAGGGGGATCTTTTTTGGTCTCAAATGACTTTTAAGCTGTGTTTATAAATATGCACACCACAAATATATAATACATGATCAGTATAACTGTGGTTATTAAATATAGAAGTAAGAGCTAGGCTTGCCTAATATCTGAGGAAAGCCAGGTAAAAAAGAGCCCCCCAAAGAGCAAAAAAATTTATGCACACGTTTGAATCATTGAAACTAGGGCAAAAATGGAAGTTAGCTTTGGGTTTAGAGAAAGTTGCCTCTGATTCATTTGTCCATCCCCCACAACTACAGCCACTTCACAGCCCAAAGCGGAACATATCTCCATTTCACTTTGGATAGTCAGTGAAGACCACAGCTGAAAAAATGTGGAGGGAATAGGTTAGCGTGATTTGATATGGCCCCTGGAAACTACTTGGCCAGGTAGCTAAGGGAATTTAAGAAATTAAGTCATCATGACTATTGTCTTTCAAGATAAGAAATCCGCCAGTTCTCTGAATTTAGGGGGGGGGGGGCTGTGTTTAACAATGGAGTACATTAAAATGTTGTATGTCATACTTTGTTATGTAGCCTCCAAAGGCAACATATTTTGACGGATTAATAGAAGCTTGAAAAACGGTGACAACTGACCCCGAATTTTCATAAAGTCTTTTGCTCCATCATCTATGAGATGGGGCTACCAATAACATCCTATTATTGATTATATCAGTTGAGAGAGAGAGCGCCTTTATAAATAAGAAATTAAAGTATTTAGATATAATAAGGGCCAGTTTTTTTTGTTTTGTTTTGTTTTGTGTTTTGGCTAGAAGGTGACCATATGACTTTGGAAAAGTCACGTGGTTATTTAATGGCAGACTCTGGACTGGATCTGTTGACCTCTACTTACAGAGCAGTTTTCCATTTTCCTCACTCCCACCTTTATCCCCCATGTCACTTCCCCTGCTGAACAATGAGCTTTATGGGAAACAAAGCCTGGACTTTAAGAAGCTTTAAAAAGCTTTTTGTCATTTGCTTAGGTAAGATTGTTCCTAGGTATATGATGTAATGACTTTCTGTTATCTCTTAAAGGGGACCTTCCCTGAGCCGTCACACCTTTCCTGTGTTGTTTCTTTAGGGCCACATGTAAAAGTGGAGATGTTGATGTTAAAACACACAGCCTCTGAAAATTGCTGCACTGTTCCCACTGTCCTCTAAAGCTCATAAGTCAGGCCTGGGGGGTGTAGGTGTTGGGCTCTTAGCCACCAGGCACACTGACTTTGACCACTGATCACATTAAAAATTAAAAAAAGTTCTGGGATACATGTTTATTACACATAAACCAGAAAGTAGAGGATTACAAAGAAGAAAAAAATTTGGCTTCAGTTGAACCTTACCTTCTTACAGAAAAATTTTATTTGAATAACATTCTATAGGAAAAAATATTTTACCCTCGCTCTTAAATACAATTTCAATTATAACATTTGCCTGCCACTCCCAATTTTTAGTAATAATTTTAGTGTTTTGCCTTTTCTGAAACGTGTCATAGAAAATTATTTTTGTCAAAGTGATCTATGCACTTGGTAACAAATCCAATAGTACAGAAGGACTTTTGTTGAAAAACAATGGTTTCCTTCACCTCAAGGCTCACAGAAGGAGCCTTTTAGTTTTTTTTTTTTTAACTGTTTCTGTACTTAATTCTTAGATTGTTACCTCTTTAACCCTGATGTGCTTTTACCACAATTTTTTTGATTTATCATCAGCTTTTAACTTCTGATTGAAAATGAGAATTTAGCTTCTTAAACTATTTTTTTCCTCTCCTAAATTTGATATTTATATTGTTTTTAGTTTGTTAGATCACCTTTGTTATTTTTTGTCAATTTTTGACAGTGTTTCTTGACTCCCCATTATGTAAGTCCAGAAGGTTTGGGGGGATACCTGTTCTGCCATTCTTTTTTTGTGATCACACCTCAATAGCCCAAAGCCCTGAACCCATAATCAATAAAAGTTTTGTGCTTTGCTCTTAAATTGACCTTTTTATTCGTAAATTATTATTAAAGTTGAAAATCTAGAGACATTTACATTAGTACATTTCTGTAAATCTAATTTAAATGCCTTTTATATTAAGATTAAATGTTAGACTTGTTACATTGGGTCTGGTGTCAGGATTCCTGGCCAGTCACAGGAGAACATGTGAAGCACCAAGGTCAAATGGATTCTTTCTTTTCATCAAACTCTTCATCACTTGTTTAAATTTGTATCACCTTTTAGTTTCTTCATAACTGGACCTTGACTTTCTTAAACATTTTTTCAAGCAGTTCTAATTGCCTTTTTATATATTTATATATTATTTGCCTCTCAAAATTTTTTAGGTTCTAAATCCCATCAGTTCTATCAAGTCTTGTTTCCCTAAGCTTTTATGCCCAGATTCTTTTACCTTTCTGTGCCATTCTGGATTCTGATTGTTCTCTAGGCTTACAACAGAGCTGTCATCTTGGGACTTCTCTTTTCTCTCTGTGGCTGAAAGTAGTATTTCCTTTTCTCATGTCCTCCTCTTTGTTGGTTTATGCCCTCATTTTGCTGGAGTACATGCTTGAGTAACTTACTAGGGGTGCCTGGGTGGCTCAGTTGGTTAAGCGTCCAACTTGGGCTCAGGTCTGATCTCACCATTCCTGAATTCGAGCCCCACATCAGGCACTGCGCTAACAGCTCAGAGCTTGGAGCCTGCTTCGGATTCTGTGTCTCGCTCTCTTTCTGACCCTCTTCTGCTCACACTCTGTGTCTCTCTCAAAAAATTAAGTAAACATTAAAAATATATTTATTTGTGAGAGGTAACATTTTCAAATCCTTTTTTTTTTTTTTTTTAATGTTTATTTATTTTTGAGAGAGACAGAGACAGACAGTGAGCGGGTTAGGGGCAGAGAGAGAGGGAGACACAGAATCCGAAGCAGGCTCCAGGCTCTGAGTCGTCAGCACAGAGTGTGATGCGGGGCTCCAACTCATGAGCTGTGAGATCATGACCTGAGCTGAAGTCGGAGGCTCAATCAACTGAGACCCAGGAGCCCCTCAAATCCTTTTTAATCAAAAATATTTATTTAAAAATTTGTTTTAAGGGTGCCCGGGTTGCTTAGTCAGTTAAGCACCTGACTCTCACATTTCGTGGGATCCAGTCCCGTGTCAGGCTCTGCGCTTACATTGTGATCGCTGTTTGTTATTCTCTCTCTCACCCCACCCCCCAACATGAATAAGCAAACTTAAAAAAAACAACTTTTTCTTTCTTTCTTTCTTTCTTTCTTTCTTTCTTTCTTTCTTTCTTTTAAAATTTAATTTAATTTTATTTTTGAAAGAGACAGAGCATGAGCAGGGAGGGACAGAAAGAGCAGGAGACACAGAGTCTGAAGCAGGCTCCAGGCTCTGAGCTGTCACCACAGAGCCTGATGTGGGACTCAAACTCACCAACTGTGTGTGTGCCCCTAAATTTATTTTTTTAAAGAAGAACTGACTCTGGGGGCACCTGGGTGTCTCAGTCGGTTAAGTGTCCGACTTTGGCTCAGGTCATGATCTCACAGTTTGTCTCCCTCTCTCTCTGCCCCTCGTGCTGTCTCTCTCTGTCTCTCAAAAATTGAATAAATGTTAAAAAAAAAAAATTATAGAAAAAAAAAGAACTGACTCTGGCTTGTTTTTTTTCTGTTTACCTTTGGATGGCAATATAATGTAGTTGTTTTCGTGAAGGGCCTTTTGTCCTTAAAAAAATATTGCCAGCTGCCTCAGTTTCCTTGTGTGTAAAATACCTATTAGTAATAGTGATACCTATTTCGGGGTATTTTGAAAGACTAGGTAAGATAACATATTTGAAGTGTCTGGCATCTAGCAGGCTTTCAGGACAAGTTTGCTCTTGCCTCCCATTTCCTCTCTCTCCACACACATACACTCTCTACCTGGTCAAAATCAGATGCAGAAACTTTGGCAATAGGTTAAGCTGGTTGTGACTCTTGGTTATAGTTACGGCTGTGGACGACAACCTAGATCTGGAATTGCAAGTCAAGTTTGTAAATTTAAAATAAGACGGAGTCAGTTTTCCTGTTAAGAAACCTAAATGGGAATGTCCACCGTGGGTAGCCTTTTACTTTAGCATCTTGGGTAGAGGATACCCAGTCCCTTCTGAGGAGGGTCTCCTTTTCATTTTTTTTTGAATCTGGCTGATGGCTACCACTTGGGCCATTTTGTGTGCGAGGTGGGAGATGTGAGTGGTGGAGGGATCAAGAAGTGGAAAGAGAAGAGGAGGGGAGGTAAGTGACATTTGATGGCCTGCTCTGTGCCAGACAAGGCAGGGAGCTGAGTCCGTGCTTTCCAGAGACACAACATCAGAATCCCCTGTGGAGCACACTCACAACGTGTGTGTAGAAACTTTTTTCTCATAATCCTAGGTGCTTTCACGTATATACTTTTTGTTAACCCTCACAGTGATCCTGTGAATAGGTACATATTACTACCTCATTTTGTTTTTGAGGAAACTGAGGCTCAGTGAAGTTGAGTAAATGGCCCAGGGTCACATATCAGGTGAGTGGCAGGGATGGGATTAGAATTGTGTGATTCTAAAACCTGTATGCCCCTGCACCATGATGCCTCATGCCAATTAGGTGCCCATAATTAGACCCTATAATTAGGTGTCCTTGGTGACCAGATAACTAGAATGGTGGATGGAGCATTAGAGTTTGTTTCTGAACTCAGTCTGGGTGGTCAAATTTGGAGTTCTTGGTGCTGGAGAGAGAGGTGTTGAGAAAAACAAACCAGCAATGGATAATATAACTACCGTGCCTACTTATATTTTATTCTTATCAAGTTTTCCACCATTATTAAATGCATATCACTTTACAGGGAACAGAGATGTGACAGGGAGGGCGGGTGACCTAATTGATGTCTGGATCCAGGTATACTTGAAGGGCTTGTTAAAAGGGTTCATTAAATAATGTTAGTAAAGTAGTTTCAAGGAAAAAAAAAAACCCAGGTTGCTTCTCATTGCCTTTATAATTGCAGAGATTGATGAGAGAGAAATTGCTGCAGAGTTTTGAGGCAGTACTGAGTCTTAGTTTTTGTTTATTGACCTGTTGACTTAAGACTTGTAGGAATTGTAGGGGCGCCTGGGTGGCTCAGTCGGTTAAGCGGCCAACATCTGTTCAGGTCATGATCTCATGGTTGCTGAGTTCAAGCCCCCTGTCAGGCTCTGTGCTGACAGCTCAGAGCCTGGAGCCTGCTTCAGATTCTGCGTCTCCTCTCTTCACCCCCCCAACCTCCCTCCCGCACTCTCTCTCTCTCAAAAATAAATAAACATTAAAAAAAAAAAGACTTGTAGGAATTACAGCCTTATATATCATTTCCTCCTTTCCCTTCCTCCTTCAATTATGTATCTAACCACAGGAAAGGGTGATAGAAGTAAAAGGATCAACCAAGCCAAGGGATGCATTTTTTTTTTTTTTTTTTTTTTTTTGGAAAGGTGGTTTGGAAGGCTGAGGACTGAAGTAATTGGCTTACTAAAGAAGGGCAGATTCTGAGAGGATGGCCCTTCCACTGGTCTGAGGGGGACTGTGCATGTTTTAGTGCATTGAAATATCAGTAGAGGAGTGTTTTCCAAAGTGTGTTCTTTGGAACCCTAGTCCATTCAGATGCTTTGTGAACATGGGATTTCCTGGACCAATAAGTTTGGGATATGTCGCATGCTCTATCCCTCTCTTGGAATTTTACAGTGTACATTAAGGACTCCAAAGTCACTTATCAGAAAAACCAGTTTGTTTTTGTTTAAGTCAGTATTTAACAAACTCATGTGATTTGAACATTTTTATTCCAAGTATCATCTACTGCCATCCACTCAGGAATGTTTTACAGACTATACTCTGGGAAACCTTTTTTGTGACTTTCATTATTTTCATAGTTGAGAGTTTCATATTTGAATCAAGTTACAGTGTTTTGTTTTCCAGTGTGCTTTGTGGATATGTATTATATTTTCATTTTTATGTCTTGATTTAATGGTTAATTATTAATGCTTGGAAATAAGTCCTAAATATCAGACAAGTGGGATATAACACAAGAAAACCAACAAATACAGTACATTGTGATAATATCATCCTGATTTTACTTTCAAAGGTATGTGTGTGTGTCCGCTAGGAGAATAGATACCAAAATGTTTATTTTACAGTGGTCCTTTCTGGAATGATGGATGATTTTTCTTGTTTACTTTCTACCTTTCTGTATGTTCTAAATGGCCTACATATTTCTTCTTAAATTGGGGAGGGGGAGTTATAAAAATGGTGGAGGAGAATGAAAGCAGAGAAGTGTGTAAAGCCAGGTGCCTGGCTAGCTTAGTGGAGCATGCAGCTCTTGATCTCAGGGTTGTGAGTTTGAGCCCCAAGTTGGATGTAGAGATTACTTAAACATAAAATATTAAAAAAAAAAAAAAAAAAGATGGAGTCGCAGATTTGGGTAGGTGTGGTAGGGTGTGGGGAAATCTCTTAGCCATAGCTCAGTAACTGAAGCTTAGAGCTTATGTTACTAAATGGATGCTCCTTCAGAACTGCTTGTTTTTCTTGTTTTGGGTTATATTCTTTCTTTTTGTTAAAAAAATTTTTTTTTAAATGTTTATTCATTTTTGAGAGAGAGAGAGAGGGAGCCAGAGCGTGAGCCGAGGGAGGGGCAAAGAGAGAGGGAAGACACAGAATCCAAAGCAGGCTCCAGGCTCTGAGCTATCAGCACAGAACCCAATGCGGGGCTCGAACCCACAGACTGTGAGATAATGACCTGAGCTGAAGTTGGCCGCTTAACCCACTGAGCTGGCCAGGCGCCCCTGGGTTATTTTCTTTAGAGATGAACTGACACAGTAATTCCTAAAATCTTTACTGAGAATTCTCCATATCGCCTCAGGATAAGAAGTAGGATTATGGCAGATCCTTAGGTCACACGAAATTTCCTTTAGCTTATTCTTTATTTGCATGCACTCCTTCCTGAACTTCTAGCTTTTATTTAATGTTCCATCCTGGCACAGCAGATGATAAATACGAAAGGAAGAAATGATATTCACTTCTTGGCAGTATTGGATGAAGTGCAGTTGGGAAATATATGTAAAGTGCTTCATGCTGTGGCTGGCATAGTAATCACGGCTGAAAGTTTATGACTGTTATTGTTCCCAGTAGAGAGGGCGGTGGGGGTGCCATCTCCAAAGACATTTCCTTCATGCCACTGAAAGGATCTTTGGCTGTTTTTCAGCATCGACAATGAAAAATCACTGAACTTCTGTTGTGTGTTATCTCCTTGCGGTATGCTGTAAGGGGAGAAATATGTGGCACGTTTTCCGACCTCAGGCAGCTGACAGTCTAGCTGGGGAGACGAGGAGAACACAGACGAAACCAGGCTAAAGAGCTGCCTCCTGACCTATGTGGGGATAGAGCCTTGAGCAGCTGCTGTCCGTGTGGTGGAAGCTCTTGGGAGGTGTGTCATAATAGGGCAATCGTTTCTATTATGGTTACGGGTCTGAAACTTGCAGCCGTGCTGAACGTCTCCTAGTTCTCCCATTGGCTGTCCTCCCTTTGGCCGTAGGAACTTGGCATCATCTATTACCTGTGCCTGGAACATTATTTTCTTGCTTTTTGCCTGGTTGACTCCTATGCTACCTTCAGGCATCAGCTTCGATGCTACTCCTGCAGGAGGTTTTTCCCGGACTCACAGCCTTTCACGCTAGTTTGTTTATTTGTTTAAATGTTTATTTCTTTTTGAGAGAGAGAGAGAGAGAACACACACACACACACACACGTGTATGGGGGTGGGGCAGAGAGAGGGAGATAGAGGTTCCAAAGTGGGCTCTGTGCTGACAGCAGAGAGCCCAATGCAGGGCTTGAACTCATGAACCGTGAGATCATGACCTGAGCCGAAGTCCAAGGCTTAACTGACTGAGCCACCCAGGTGTCCCTGCCTGCCCTCCCCAACACACTAGTTTAGATGCTCTGGCTATTGTTCTCCCATAGCCCTGTGTCTCCCTAGCCATAAAACTACTGCCATGTTTCTATTTAATTGTTTCTGTTTGTCGCTACACTATAACCTCTGTGAGGGCAGGGTTGATATTTGTTTTGCCTGTCATTGTATGACTTGAGCACAGTGCCCATCAAATAGGTGGGTGCTTGATAAGGAGGGGATCCTTTAATGCTTTCTTCTGACCATTTGCATTGCAAGCTTGTACACTAGCATTCCTCATGGGAATCTACCATGCTCAGGAGTGTAATTTCATCTTGTCCGTGCCCCTTGGACCGAAAGTTTAGAATCATAGTTCCTCATACTATGATGCAGCTGAGAGGAAGATGAATGAAGAGAGGGTGTTCAGAGAAGTCTGTAAAGGTGGTTGGACATAAGTGGGCCTTGAAAAATGGGAAGAAAATGGGTAGGTGAGCAAAGAGGCCTTCTAGGAAAGAGGAGGTAGGAAGAGAAGTTCAGGGGCAGAAATGCCAAGGGTGTGTTTTTAGACCAAGAAAAGTCTGGCCTGACTTGGATTAAAAGGTAAGTGATGGTTGGTGGATGACTGTACATCCCATTGAGACTTTGGAACGTCACTCAGCTAGAATGAGCACATTGACTTTTTGCTAGTAAATGTCAATTTTCTCATCCCCTAATTTTGAGATACTCGAATCCTAGCTTTATCTAAATGTAGCGTAAGACCCCACCATTATCTCCTATGTTGAGATCTTCCCAGTTGTTTGAGGAACTAAGGATTTTATACTGATTTAAAAGAGTCAGTAGAGCCTTTCATTACAGTTCATCCGTTCATCTGACCATCCATAGACGTATCCATCAGCCATCTACTCAATTTAGCTTGTGCTGTGCCACAGTAGTGTGTGATCTTTGCTTTCCAAGTTAGTAGGCTATGAGGCTACCCTTGACTCAGGCCCACCCCCACTGAATCTGCCATTTCTGCTTATAATTGAATAGCCTGTGGGTGTGGCTGCTCCTGGAATACTCTCTTGTGGTTTTGGATAGTTTCTCACTTTCTCTGAGGCTGATCAAGTGGGCACAGGCAAAATTGAGATTCTTGTAGCACAGTTATCCCACCGAAGCCCAGCTAGGCCCTGGTCCCCTGAGGATGCCTGGATGGAGCAGCTGGGGGCCTTCCTCTCAGGCACATCCTTCCTAAACTCTTAGTAAAGCCTACTGAGAACCTTTTCACGCTGAGTCACTACACTGAATCATGTGTAAATGTTTTCAGATGACTTCTTTAAAACAAAAGTTTTGAAATAGGTAATAGATACATGTAAATTATAAAGAATTCAGTACCAAAAAAAAAAAAAAAAAAAAAAGCATTCAGTACCAAAACATATACTGTGAGAAGTCTCGCCCTCCCCCAGTCCTCTGGTCCCTTCTCTAGAGCACCGGTTTCTTTTGTCTTTCCAGAGAAACTCTATGTGGGTATAAGCATGCGTGTATATATATATGTCCACTTAGACTATTTTCAGTATGGTGCAAATAGTAATGTACTGTACACGCTCACCTGCACCTTTTTTCACTTGGTAGATCTTGGTATTTATTCTTCGGTACATAAATGGTTACTCTATTTTATTTCTTTAAGGACCACATAGTATTCCATTGTACGGATGTAGTACAGTTTGTTTTAACTGATACCTTATTGATGGACATTTAGATTGTTTCTGATTTTCTCTTTTTAATTTTAAAAATAATATAGGCCCAAACACTACTGGAGGAATGAAAACGGAAAAATAAATTCTTCCGATCTTCCCCGGATCCCTGGTTTAGAGAGAACCATTGTTTGTTTACACTTCATCCAGAGATACTCTTTATGCAAAGAGCGGCAGTCTGGCTCCTGTCTAATTTATGACCTATTTAGATTGTCTGTTATCTAATTGATCTATCATCCACTATCCTAACTATTAATCATTACACCCACCCTTCTTATACAAGGAGGATACATGGTCTGGCAGATGCACTGGCCAGTTAGATGGATGCCCAACCAATCAGAATGAATGGCATGGCAGCCTGAAGTGGCTGATCAAGTATCTGTGCTCCTCAAAGGTGGTTGGGGAACTGACACTCGTGTGCAGATGTATGTAACTGGCCCAGGACAGGCTAGATACAGAAGTCCAGAGTGTTTAGAAACTTGTATAACAAAATGATACTGCTGTGATATCTGAGCACGTGATCAGTGGGATTGTCTAATGGAACAGCAGTAGTTTGGGTGTGCCAAGTTTGTGTGACGCGTCACATGTGGCCCAAGCTATGCACAAGGCGTTCACAATAGGACCACATACTAGTTAGTCTTGACAGATTGAAAATAGAAAAACACTGATCTTTTTCCACAGATCGTTTGAAAGGTGCCGATCTGCATCTTTTAATTTTTTCCTTTTTGTCTTCATCCATCCATCCATTTATGTACTTATCATTTTATTTTTCCATCCATCCTTAAAACGAACTACCTTTTATGTATCAACCAAATAGTCAATTCATTATACCTCTCGTTAATTTAACAAAAATAATCAATCTAAGATTGAATATCGGACCTTTTTAAAAAAACATTTTTTTTTTAATGTTTATTTCTGAGAGAGAGAGACAGCACGAACGAGAGCAGAGAGAGATGGAGACACAGAATCTGAAGCAGGCTCCAGGCTCTGAGCTGTCAGCACTGAGCCCGACATGGGGCTCGAACCTATGAACCATGACATTATGACCCGATCCAAAGTCAGACACTCAATGGACTGAGCCACCCAGGTGCCCCTGAATATTGAGTCTTAATATGAAGACAAATTCTGTGGCAGAAAGGATGTATACCATCTATTTTCTAGTACATAATATATTTTATGTCTTTGTGGCCCCTATGCTCATTGCTTTAAAAATACGCTTTGGTATATACTTCAGTTCTGAACACTGTAGGTAAACCCAAATCCTGCTCTTTCTTGTGACTACTCTACCTGCAAGCGTTGTCAGCTACGGACCCAGTACAAAACGTGGTGATGAGAGGAATACATGTGCTGGATTATTTAGTAAGAATATGTATTGCTTTGTGGTGGCTTTTCTGCAAACAATAAGATACTGAATATTTGTCTTTCTCAACAGTTTGTCCATGAAAAGCATTTTGTGGCCTAGAGTTCAGGGTTTGAAGAAGCAATTGATAACGCATCAAAAAGTAGAAAATGTGAGCAAACGATAAATGTGATTAAAATGAACAGACATAATTCTTACTGACTTGATTTTTCTTTTAGGTTTATTTTTAAAAGCTGGCTTTTCCCCAAAGCAATAGTATTAAGCAGAACTGAAGGCTATAAAGTGAAAAGTAGAAGTACACCCACTGGTTTTACTCTTCAGCTATGACCACTATTCACAATTGCGGGTGCGTCTTCCGGGGATTTTGTTATGCACGACACAACTTCATTTACAATGGCAGCGGTTGGTTGTTTTGGGGAAGCACAGCTTAGGTGCTTCTTGTTCCTTGTCGACCCTTATGTAACCCCGGGACTGAGTGTAGATATGGATTAAATTATGGAGAACTGGATGTAATGCCTGATGGAGAGGTCTCAGGGTGAAAGGCTTGGGGTTGCTGTGGTTCAGAGCCTGGGATTTAGCTTTGTGTGGTTCTGGAAGTCGGTGTCCTTGGTGCTCCAAAACCGATCAGGTTTTCAAACACTTTCTGCTGTGGGCCCTACTGGGGTGAAATGGGGGTAGACATTCTGACTGCAGTTTGAGAGTTCAGGAGCAGTGACTTGAATAGTCTTCCACTCTAGAACGAAGGTACTCATACAAGTGATTTAGTCACTGGGAAGTTGCTCTGGTGGTTCTAGCAAAGGGAAGAAGTGGCCTCATTTGAGCGATAGTGAAATCGTGTAAGGGATATTAAGGAGGTAATTTGACAGGCTTTTTGGTGTTGGATTAAATAAGGGTAGTGAGGAAAAGAGGCAAGAAGGAAGATTTGCGGGTTGCTGGCTGCACATGGCATGAATGGAGGTGCCCTTATTGTAACGAGCAGTCGGTAAGTTCAGAAGAGGCTGAGGAAAATATTAAAATCTTGAGTTTTAGGCGAATTTAAGATATCCAAGGGAGATACATGTGTATTTTCAGGCCGCTCTCTCTCTAATTATATTATGTATTATATATTTACACTTTTTA